>NW_019154114.1:1776729-1918301 GCF_002288905.1 Enhydra lutris kenyoni | reverse complement strand
GAAAGAAAGAAAGAAAGAAAGAAAGAAAGAAAGAAAGAAAGAAAGAAAGAAAGAAAGAAAAAAAAGAAAATACCCAAAAAATCCAAATGTTTTTCATTCAAGGGCGAGGGAAAAGCTCAAGAGCTTTATTAAGAAAAGCCACAGAAGAGATGGCTATTACAGCTTCTAATGCTGGACTTTGCTGACTCCCTCATGAAAGGGTTAACCTCACATTCAGCCATCTGGTTCCCATAATCTCAGCCTATAGACCCTAGGAAGGGAACTACAAGGAAAACCATGAGTCATAGGCAGGGTTATTTAAAGAATTTAGTGGCCAGCACTGAGAATGAAACCCCATGAGCACCTTTGGAGAGATATGTAGGGAAATGTGCTGATTTTACCTCGCAGGTATTTCCTTAAGAAGTGAGAAAAATCACCGTTGCTGTTAATATTTAAGATTCAAAGAGATACGTTGTATCTATATTTCCTTCTGGAAGCTAGGTTATCCATAGAAATGCTTTGTTCTTGTAGCTCGCTAAGAGAGTTGTGAACTGAGGGAGACTCTTGTCTTACAGGATTGTGATCTCTATTAAGTTTAACTATTTGTTTTTTCTTTCCTTAGCTTTAGGGCAGTCAGGAGTGCACGAGGAATGTCACATATATCCCGCGGAGGGGTGGGGGTTGTGGGGTGTCAGCTTCTGCCTTGTCCTCAGCTTACCTCTGTTCCCTCATCAGTAACTGTTGTAAATTATTAGCATCACCATCATCCATCAACATTACAGAATTAAAAATACAACAAAACAAAATATTTTTCTCCACTGTTTTTAGTGTATCTTGTGAGGATACAGAGATTGATCTTTCTACTCTGTTTGCAATTCTAGTAGCTGCCATTGCCAGCAAGACAAGGGTGGTACTATGCCTGGCTTGCTTGCTTTATTTATTTATTTAGCACTAGTTGAAAGTACTTGCCAGGGGTGCCTGGGTGGCTCAGTCGATTGAGCATCTAACTCTCGATTTCAGCTCAGGTCATGATCTGAGGGGTCCTGGGACCAATCCCTGCATTGGGCTCCCCACTCAGTGGGGACTCTGCTTGGGGATTGTCTCTCTCTCTCTCTCTGCCCCTCCCCCTGCTTGTGCACTCCCCCTTTCTAAGATAAATAAGTAAATAAATAAACAAATAAATATATATTTTTAAAGAGCTGTAAACCAAAATTTCTCAGTTCACAGGATGCTATGAGCATGTGACTGCCCTGCATCAGGAAAGTTCTTGTCTCTAGAGGTAGGGGATGGGTAAGATAACCTCAAAAATTCCTTAGAAATGAATTATCTAACTTCCCAGCCATATGGATTTTCTCAAGGGATGCTCACTTATACTCTGCAGAAGGGTCTCTGGTTGAATGGACAGAGTATGCCTATGGCTGGTGCCGAAAAAAGAAGTGTTTTCCCGTAAAACAATAGGGAAAGTACAGATGGGGGTAATTTCTTAGCCACTAATATTTACTTTTGAATTGGTGCAGGGTAACTTAATGAAAAAATGGTGTTGATTATTCATCATTTAGAAAGCATATGGATTGACCTGCGTGTGCTGCCAATGTGTATCCCCTCTGCTAATTCCTAGTCCGCTCTTTTTTAAAGATTTTATTTATTTATTTGACAGACAAAGATTGCAAGTAAGCTGAGAGAGAGGAGGGAAGCAAGCTCCCTGCTGAGCAGAGAGGCCGATGTGGGGCTCGTTCCCAGGACCTGGGGATCATGACCTGAGCCGAAGGCAGAGGCTTCAACCCACTGAGCTACCCAGGTGCCCCCCAAGTCTGCTCTCACACAGTGACATAGCTGCATATATCCTACAGACCTGGGTTAAAATGCAAACTCCTCAAACATAAGTATTAAATCTTTTTGTTGAAAACAACTTGATAAAGAGTCTCATTATGGCATCTATTGGCAAAACTCCACCCCAATAAGATAGAGTATTCCAGAACGAGGAAGGAAGAATTTGAAAGGAAAATGTGAGCCCCCAGGACTGACTCTTCCCAGTTTGCTATTGATTTGAATATTCATCTATGTTTTTAGTCATTGATTGTTCTGAAAGATCAATCATTTATCATGATACATGTTAATTAGAGATGTTGGAGATATACTATGTGATAAGACTTGGTCCCTAAATTCCAAGAATCCCCAGTTCAGAGGAGGAGATACAGTCAAGTGGTTACTTTCATAACTTTATGATGATGCTTTAAGAGATGCATGTGCTAAGTATAGCAGAGGCAATAAACATTTGAGTGATAATTTCCTCATTGTGATTGGGAAAGTGAAGAATAGATGGTATATTGAATCAATCTCTGAGTTGAATTTTGAAGAATAAAGAGTTGTTCACCAGAAGGATAATTCTGCACTGGGTTGAGGCTGGTTCAAGTTTATTAAAGTCATTATCAGAACAATAAAATGCACCTGCATTGATTTTCACATTGTAGTTTTGGTCTTTTTACTATTCTGATATTTGGAAATAAATAAGGATAATACAATCCTATAAATGGAAGGTACAATATTGTTAAAGCTGAAATATAATCATTAACATTATACAGTGATAACTATGTGCTGCATTGCACCCAATAGTCTATGTATATCTCATTTAATCTAGACCAAGACAATGTGAAGCACTCCTATTTTCAGGTGAGAAAAATAAGGCTCAGATAGGATACACAGATTTATCTAAGGCCTATCAGATTAAAACTCAAAATCATGGCTTTCTGACTCTGGAATCTATTATCCTAATAATTATAAAAAACTGTCACTTTTCCATATTATCTAGTCCATTACTATTTAGAGTATAGACCTCTGACCAGCTGTATCAGCATTACCTAAGAATGTCAGAAATGAAGATTCTTATGTCCCACTCCAAATCTCCTGAGTAAATACCTGCATTTAACCAAGACCCCAGGTAATTTATACACATAATGATGTTGTGAAACACTGGTTTTGTCAAATCTTCTCCACTAGAAATCCCATACATATGATTATTCATCTCCTGCAGAGAGGGTCAGGGAACTACTTCATTTACCAGTATCAGATGCTCATTTGCTAATGAAATGTGCTTCCCTGATATGCTGTACTGAATGTTCCTCCCTTCTGGAACACTGGAGCATGCATCCCTGTCCTCTTTCACGTGTCAACATGTCATATGTGGGCCCAAATTTGAATCCATGGACACTCTTTTATTCTTCACTTTCATCTAATTATTCCAGTTTGCTTAACTATTACATTAATATGCTATGTCTATCCCTCCTCTTTCTGGTCTCTCATTTATGGACCAATTGTAGCTCAATAATGTCCCTCTTAAAACTGAAACCTATGAAATAAAACAACAAATGTAGATAGGTTCTTCCTGAGGGAGAATACAGTTACACAATCATTCTCTGTGATCTGAATACACTGAGGCTGTTATTAATTGAATAACACCAAACATCTACAACATCTCATTAAGCCAGTGATAAGCTCATATGCTTTCTCAGATACCAAAATAGGTCATCCCCATGCTCTATCCATGCTCAGATTTGGGGAAGTGGTCCCCACATACACACCAGAGTGTAAGAAATTATATATCTGAAATTCCCTTTCTCCTGAAAAATCTTCAGTAATTTTCTTCTGTGGGACATTTTGAATACTCACTGAGTAATCAGGAACCTTCACTGTGAATTTTTTAGGCAGTATTAGCAGAGGTCCTGGGGAAGCAAAGATGAATAAGTAAGAGTCCTCACTTTATAGTAGGTCACAGAGTAGAGAGAGAGAAACAGGTAAGTAAAAGTATGATTACAATAAAAAGCATGAGCACAGCTCTATGGGATACAAGGAGGAATAAATGATTGATTGTCTCAGGGATGAGAGGAGAACTTCATAGAGCAATGGTCTTTGAGCTGTCTTCTAGGGATGGTTTTGCTAGTCAAAAAAGTCAATGATTTTGTTAGTCACAGAAGACAAAAGTCATTCCTGGTAGAGGACTGCGTTGTGAATAGGCAAAGAGAACTTTGTGATAGAGTGTTCAGAAAATGGTGAAGAGTTTAGTAACTTGCATTCTTTACTGGAGGGAAGACACAGAGATAATCTGTCACCAACTTATATCCTAAGGAGGCCATGTACATTGAACCAGAGAATGAGACAACAACCTTAACCCTTGGAGCACTGGAGAGTCACGTAAGGTTCTTCTTACAGAGTACATGTTGTAATCTGATGCTTGATTAGAAATTGGTCTCTGGAAGTAAGCTAGACAACAGATGTGAATGGGGAGAGAAGATGATGATCAAAAGACCTCCTAGGAGGCTCGAACAAGACTGGACTTGTTGAAAGTTCCATCTGACAAATGTCTATAAAATGTATCGTCTGGATAAAAAGGGCCGGGGCACATTAACAATACTAAAAACCAGCACAGCTGTTTGACTCCTAAACAAAACAAATGCTTAAAGCTCTTAGAAATTGTGAGAGAATTAATTTCAGTTCCCCAGTGGTAAGGGAACATCCTCAAGCACATTTTCTATTGAGCCTTTTACTGGATGAACAAAACAGAAAGCCCGAGTACATATTGTTAATGAAATGTATAAATATCCTACCCATTCAGAAGAAATCTGTCTGGTAAATCTGAGGAAGGAGGAAAATGGCTTTGAGAATAAACACTAAATGAAAGAAAAGTCATATCACATCCAAAAGGAAATAAAAACATGTAAACTCCTGTGTATTCTAACCAAGAAATCACTTAGCCAGGAGGGAGCAAAAGTTTAAAAACCCAACAACCTCGATGGGGTTTTTGAGGATGTTAATACAATCCAAATACCTTTACCGTTTCAAAGTGTGTTCCCACCTGGTGTCTCATTTAATCCACACCACACCTCTAACAGGTTGTTGCTATTGTCTATATTTAACAGATAAGGAAAATTTAGGTTCTAAGAGTTGCATTAACTGATTTAATCTTCAAGCCTCTTTGCGTTCCAGCAAAGATCAATGGAAACTTCTCTTGGGGGGCCCTGGGTGGCACAGTCGGTTAAGTGTCTGACTCTTACTTTCAGCTAAGGTAGTGATCTAAGAGATCATGAGCTTGAGCCCCTGTGTTAGGCTCTGCACTCAGCACGGACACAGCTTGAGGTTCTCCCTCTCTCTCTGTCCCTCCTGTTCCTGCTTTCTTTCTCTCAGGTAAATAAATAAATCTTAAAACAAAACAAAAGTAAACAAAACTTCTCTTACCTCAAACCATAAAAATTGCCATTTTCTAGGTTAAAATGCTTAAATATTGGCAACTTTGTATGATTCAACCTAATAGATCCCAAGTACAGTGCTCGAAAAATTTTAAATCAACAACATGCAACTTGATACTGTTTCCACAGTTACAAAAGTAAATTGATGAACAATGTCAAGTGGCAGAACCAAGTTGGGGTCACTATCTGACCAGGGGACTTGACAGGGATATGCCTGATTCAGATCCTCAAATGAGGAGTTTTGCTGGCCCTAGCGCCTGTTTGCCCAAGCCCAGGCATGGAATTGAATCACAACCACTATGGAAAGTGTCTTCCCACCCAATCGGACCACAGGGCTGGTAACAAGTCCTGGAAGCTGTGCAGCCCAGTGAGGCTAGAGCTTACAGAAGGGCATGTAGAGTGCTTTGTTTGCAAAACAAAGCCAGTGGCCCTGTTCAGCCAGAGAACTTGGGGCATGGGTCAGCTTGAGTTAAGACAAAGAACAAAGAGATTTACTGGCTGTAAAGCTGCTTCTTCCACTATACCTGGGCAGGGAATCCAATTCATAGCCCCACTCATGGCTGAATACAGCCTTCAGCTTTTGTGATCAGGGAATCTAACTGGAATATACAGGAAGTTGCATAGCTCATTCAAAAGCCCTATGTATAGTGGCCTGGGACAGAGAGCAGAGCCCATGGCCTTCCCCCCCCACCATCTACCCCCATCTGCAGAGCAAAACCAGTAGCCTCACGAGACCAGGGGATTCAGTGCATGCTCTGGCCTGATTTGGGTCTCCAAACACTGTGCTGTATAGGCTCTGGGTTCCATCTTACTACCCTGCTAATTCATAACCCCAACTACTACTGAATATAGTACCCAGTCATGACTATGTAGCAAACCTGACCAGAGACTTCAGACAACCATGGAGTCCATTATGCAGCCTCACTTGGGTAGAGAACCAAGGTAGCAGTCCTGTTTAAATGTTCTTAGCCAATAGCCAGCCCCTACCCACCTAATCCCTGTCCTCAGAGCTTAGGCAGTTCCCTTGCCCCCAAATAAACCTTAATAGCAGATCCCACCCACTCAAAAACATTATCAGCAGACACATCCAGGAACCCAAAGTGAGCTGACTGGCGAAAGGTATCTGCCAAAGCAAATCTTACAAATCTTGGAAGAGGAGCCCAATTACTCAAATGCAATCAAGGATTTAAAAAAAAAAAAACCAAGTAAATATGATACCACCAAAGGAAACTGACAAAGCTCTAGTATCTGACTTAAGGAAATAAAAGGTATGAACTGTCAAAGAATTCAGAATTGTCTTCTTAAGGAAGTTTAGTGAACTACAAGAAAACACAGACAACTAAACACAATTAGTAAAACAATGCATGAACAAAAAAGGAAGTTTGACAAGGAAATAGCAACCATCAAAACGAGCAAACCAAACCCAGAAATCCTAGAGCTGAAAAATGCAGTAGTTGAACTGGAGAATTAAATAGAGAGTTTCAGAAGTAGACTCAACCATGCAGAAGAAAGAATCAGTGACCTGGAGGAAAGGACATTGGAAATTACCCCATCAGAGTAGAAGAAAACATAGGAAGAAAGCTTGTTGACATATGTCTTGGTAATGATTTTATGGATGTGACAACTAAAGTACTAGCAAGAAAACAAAACAAACAAACAAACAAACAGGTGGGACTATATCTAGCTAAAAATCTGCACAGCAAATGAAACCATCAACAAAGTGAAAAGAAAATCTACAGAATGGGAAAAAATGTTTTTTTGCAAACCACACTTCTAAGGGGTTAATATTCTAAATATATAATAAACTCATACAACTCAAAAGCAAAATATCATATAACCCAATTAGAAATGACCAATAGAACTGAATAGACATTTTCTAAAGATATACATAAAGCCAATAAGTACCAATGGGTACATAAAAGAGCTTTAACACCACTATTCATTAGGGAAATGCAAATTAAAACCACAATGAGAAATCATATCATGCCTGTTGAAATAACCATCATCAAAGAGATAAGCTATAAGAAATGCTGGCAAGGATGTAGAGAGAAGAGAACATTTATGCACTAAGATTATAAATTGGTACAGCCATTATGGCAAATGGTGGAGGATCTTCAAAAAATTAAATATAGAACTACCATATGATCCAGAAATTCCAGTTCTGGGAATATATACAACAAAAGGAATAAAAAACAGTAGCTCAAAAAGATGCCTGTACTCCCATGTTCATAGCAGCATTATTTACAATAGCTAAGACATATAAACAACCTAAGTATTCATCAATAGATAAATGGATTAAAAAATTATATATATATACATATATATATATATGTATGTATATATATATAAAGTCTTTTCTTCCTGCCAGAAAAATTGAGGCAATACGACCATTTGTGACAACACAGATGGACACTGAAGGCATTATGCTAAGTGAAATAAGTCAGACAGAAAAGACAAACACTATATGATCTCACTTATATGTGGACTCTTCATATCTAGATAGAAAGAGAGACAGATATAACATGGATGTTAGCTAAGCCTACTGTGGTGATCATTTTATAATATATGTAAATCAAACCACCATGCTGTACATCTTAAACTTATACAGTAATGTATGTCAATTATTTCTCAATAAAACTGGAAAAAAAAGATTTATAGGAAACAGTCTAGTGAAATGTCAAGTAAAATGATTCTGTATCTCACTTCACCTGGGCACCAAACTGGCCCATGTTTGTTATTGAAATGGGTATTAAACTAAAGGAAGAGTGATTTGAATACTATTTCCTCCCTCATTTCTCTAAGTTACCATAAATATTGTTTTTATTCATATTCATAGATTATTTATTCATATTCTTTCCTATCTTCCCTAGAATATTATAGATCATAAGATGATATATTGAAGACATATATTATGCATATCATATATCATTATACATACAAATATATACACAACTATTATTTTTTGTTCCAGCTTGAAATATCCTATTAAAATGTAGCATTTCAGGAGTCATATTTTACCTCGTTTTCTGGAAAGAAAAATAAAAGAAAGATGTTCAGTAAATGCAATTGTAAAGATGAATTTGTGCCCTATGAATCATGATAGTTGGTGGGAAAAAACATGTAAGTTCCCTTGCCAGGAGGATCCAATCAAGAACTCTTTGAATCATGTCTTTTCGGTTACAAGGTAAAGGCCACAGATTTTTAAGGACCTTTGCTTCATTATTTGCTTCTAATTGAAAGGCTGTGTCCATGATGAATACAAAGAATTCTCATTATTTGAACTTCCATCTCAGCCATTGAGAGAGGTTGTTCTGCTAGTGACCCTTCTCTGGTTTGTTTCATCAGCACATTTCATGGAGGCTGCATATGGAGACCAAAGTTCTCCATGAAGGCATAGAGTTTTGCAAATGACAAATACACCAAGCCTATACTATACCAACTGGATATTTGCACTTAAATCTCCAACCAGTGATTAATCAGAAGCGACTCTCAAACCTTCTCATCTTGTGACAACTCCAAATACCCAGATTTGTTATTTATGTTGAACCAAAACATGTCTCCCAAAACTAATAGGTCTTTCAGTGCCTAGAAATTACAAATAAAAAATTTTCTCCCTCTTCTAGATGGTCCGGATGTCTTACATTGATCTTACCTCCTCCAGCCTAAAATCTGTCTCAGTTCTTTCATCTGTTCCTTAGATGATATAAGATGTGGAATTCCCTCAACAATCTGCTCATTTCTTTCTGACATCAACAGATAACTGCTAAGTGCTGTACTCAAAAGCACCTTCTCCACCTGAGATTCAAACCAAATCATGTCACTCTCCTGCTTGAAAATTCGAAATGTTTTATACAACCTTCAGAATAAAAGCCAATCTCCTGACTATCACAAAAATGCCCAGGATGTGTTCTTAGCCCATCTCGCTGACTCACTCATGCCACCCCATGCTATTTCAGTCCTACACACAAACCTCATTTTCTTTTCCCTCTAGACCTCTGCACAAGCTGTGCTCTTATGTTTTCAATATAGTAAACAGGTTTTGAGTGAGGGTGAGTTAGGTGTTGTTTCAGTGTGTTCCAGAAAAGCTTTTTCTTTCCATATTGGGCATGCTTCCTGCAGTCATGCATTTGGAAGTTTCTTTTTTTGGCTCCCTCTCAAACATGCATGGATGGACCACGACCTCTTTCAGAACAGCCACTCTCCCTTCATCTCATGCTCTGTATTATTCCTGACAGAGTAGCAGCCTAAGTTAAATGAACAACTTAACACAACTAAAACAACTGGGAACTGACCAGGGCTACATATATAGAGCAGACTTTAATGAACCAAAGACTATATAAAGACTTAGATCTCAAAATGGTTCCCCTATTAAATGACAATCACAGTCTACTAGCCCACTTCACCTACCAGCTTGGACCCTGGGTACTTACTTGCAAGGAAATGTTCAAATCACCCAAAAAAAAGATTACTCTGATTAGTAGTTTCTGCTCAGAGAAAGGACATGGCACATTTCAATGATGGGAGAGTTAAGTCAATCTCCATCTTTGAGTTCACACATATTCCTTGTCCTTATTCCTCTGAAAACAAATGGAAAATCATGTTTCAAACTGTAGAAATAAAGCTATACTGAGAATCAGCAAATTAAATTTTGTTTTCTTCTCCTTTTTATTTTTACCTGGTAATGTCAGGATGATCTTAAAAACCAAGATCTTTAATAACATTTCTGAATGCACTTCTTGAATACATAGCCAACCAGACAAAAAAAGAGTTTTAGCAGAGAGGAGATGAACCATGAGAGACTGTGGACTCTGAGAAACCAACTGAGGGTTTTGGAGGGGAGAGAGGTGGGAGGTTGGGTGAGCCTGGTGGTAGGTATTATGGAGGGCACATATTACATGGAGCACTGGGTGTGGTGTAAAAACAATGAATTCTGGAACACGGAAAATAAATAAAATAAATAAAAATTTTAAAAAAAGAGTTTTAGGGTCAATAGGAAAATGATTATCTTTTAAATAGGGTTGAGGTGGCTGTCAGTGAGAGATAACAATGGGAATTAGCAAGTCAGGGGAAGAGTGTTTATATCAACTTAAAGCAATGGAGGAAGCTGGAATTTTATTTACTGAGACCCAAGAAGACAGCAAAGGCAGCAGATAAAGTGAAAAGATAGACTCTTTGGCTAAAACATTTTCTAGTCCCATTCCCCTCCTTAAATACTAACTATTCTTAGAATTCAAATCCCTACATAAACTGGTCCTTTCCCTACTCCAAATCAACTGGTATTGGTTGGAGTGCTTTAAAAATGTAAGGATACTTGGCTGTGAATATTTTTTAAAGCTTCTAAGTGATTCTAATGTTATTTCAGCATTGAGAAGTTAATATGGCTTCAGTCTCAACACAAACCTGTCTTTTGCTAAAACCATAAATAGCAGTATTTTTACTGTAGCATTTATGGGCATGTGATCTTTGTTTTTATTAAGCTGTTTACTTAGATATAATTGAGACGTACATCTGTCAAGGGGTACCGGCTATCCTCCTCATTTTGCTTCAAGTCTTCAGGTAGAACCAGAAAATAATAATGATAACCAATATTTTTTGAAGTACTTTTCTAAGCACTTTATGAATAAAAATCCATTTAATCCTTGAAAAAAAAAATCCTTATGACTTAACTGCTATTATTATCCCCCATTTACATTTTACAGATGAGGAAACAGTTCAGAAAAGTAGTTAAGTTGCCCGAGATTATAGACTTAATAAAAGAGAAGACTGAGTTCTTTGGAAAGCAGTGATTCACACTGAAACCTGTTCAGAATGATCTCATAAGCATTCAATACACTGGGAGATGTAAGAAGGGGTTTAAGAATATGGACTCCGGGGTTCACACACTTGATTTGAAGCTGACTCTACTGCTCACCAGCTGTGTGACCTTATACAAAATCCCTTAACTCTTTGACCTTCAGTTTCCCTCTTTGTTTGAACAGGGATTGTAATAGTTTCAACTTCATGATAAGCATACCAAGGCCCAGAAACACTTAAATAACCTGGCACTAGGGACCAAGAGAGTTAAGTGGCACAAGAATTAAAACCTAAATATCTTGATTTATAGATTCATTTCCATTTAAGCAAGATAGCTCTTTTCCAGGAGCTAGATTTGAAAGACCTTGGATGCTGAGCTAAGGAACTAACATTCTCTAACCATGTGAGCTATGATCCAAAACAGAGAACATAACAGCTCTCTGTAGGGGCTCAACCCAGGTGTTTAAGATAGTTAATGAGTTAACTGAAAACTCAGTGGGGATGATCATTTGTTAGTGTAGTTTCCTGAAAGTACATGGAGTCAGACAGTGACCTATCAATCTTTAGATCCCAACATGAGAATCTGGTGATGAGGGCAAGAACCACTTCCCCTAGGGTCAGACAGATGTTTTTTTCCTGCTCCATACTGCATGCAACTATATGAGTAGATGAGGCATCACCAAAACCACAAGAAGACTCCACAGTTTTGCCTCTGTGCTTTCTGATTGACCTGCTTTCTATATTGCAAGGCATTGGTCTTCATTATGTTCTGGAAAGTAATGGGCCACAAACAGGACAGGAGGCTTAAGAAAGGCAGGGAGATGGCTTATCTGTAATCCTATATAGAGCTCCATTCACTGCCAGGCAGCATCAGTTGTGAAACTCAGTTTGTAGGCAAAGTCAAATTTAACATGCAAACAACAAACCAATTATTTTATTAAGCACAACACATTTCATACTGGTCTGATTGAGATAATTTGGTATCTGACACTTCAATATGCTGGTAGAGCCTGGTCTTTCTGAAGATAAACTGATATTCTATTTTGTTATACTGTACAAAACGTACTGCCCTTCATTGAGACAATCTGCCATTGATTTTCTATATATACAGTTGAAGATCTGAAAATTAAAATAATATTTACCTTACAAAGAATTCACATATCTATTAATAGCTAATACAATTGGCTCTTAAACATATTCCAAGTACTATTGCATAGTTACCTCTATTGTCACAGCAATTCCAACACCATCTCCAACAAGAGAAGCAGAGTAAGTTGCCTAAGGTCACACAGCTAAATATTTGTTAACCATTAGACTTACATTGGCTTTAATACGATCACCTTGCTGTTGATATGACATATGAACTGTTTCTTTGACTTTTTTTTTTTTTTTTTTTTTGGATAGACATTATCAGTAGAATTGATACAGTTTTCTGTTGGCTATCTGAGATGTTAAAGCATTCTGGAAATGCTTAGAAGTGATTTGCATAAGCATTTAACTGGGCAGATCCAACTTTCTTGGCACTAACCATCGAGGAAGAGATGAGGCCAGAATTCTAGGGCCCCAGATAAGGATACCTCTGTTTAGGTCTTACTGAAAGCATGTCATTGCCATGAGAGTCTAGCATAAACTGTTTTCCTTCCATGTTAAATAAAGATAATAATTCCTGTCTTCCATATCCCCATAGGTGTAATGAAGACTAGTTTAAATATTTACTATTTCTTCAAGATACTGTCTGTGGGGTTCTGGAATTTTGGGAAGGAGTTGAGAGTGATCAGTGCCTTCAATTGTCCTCAACTGGCCTGTTCCAATCAGCCTTCTTCTCTCCTATTTATTTTACATTTCACAAGTTTCAAGACTTGAAAAAAAAAAAAAAGAAAAGAGGAAATTTCTAAAAAGAAGAAATGTTTTAAAGCAATTGAGATGATGCATGCAAAAACACTTTATGGTGTATAGTTAGTAAGGGATTTTTATCACTTGCCAAGTATTATCATAAAAAAACCAACCATGTTTTCATTCACAGGAAAGCAGGATAGTGATAGAAAAAAGAAGTATTTGCTTTGAGATTAGAAAGGCCAGTGCTTGGGTTCTATATTAGTCAGGATTCGCCAGAGAAACAGAACCAATAAGATGGAATTATCTACATCTATATCTGTATGTATGTCTCTCTCTGTTTATTTATTGTAATGAAATGGCTCACATAATCAGGGAGGCTGAGGGGTCCTGAGGGCTATAGTCAGCTAACTGGAAACTCAGAAGAGCCAATGATGTAGTTTAAGTCAGAAGGCAGGAAAGAACCAAAGCCCCAGTTCAAAGCAGCCAGGCAGGAAGAATTTCTTCTTACTTGCCAGAATATCGGCCTTTTTTGTTCTATTCAGGCCCTCCATTGATTGGAAAAGACCCACTCACTTGAGAGAACACAATCTACTTAACTCAGTCAAGTCAATGTTACATACATCCAGAAACACCCTCACAGACATACCAAGAATAATGTTTGACCAGTTGGCTGGTCACCCTGGGTCCCAGTCAAGTTGATACATAAAACTAACCATCAGAGCTTCCCGTTCTGCCATGTACTAACAGTGACTGGAGAAATCACTTCAACTACAAAATAGAAATGAGAACATCCCACATAAGGTTGTTTTGAGGATTAATTGTGTGGTTCTACAAATGTCTGCTACATGGTTCTCTCCAGAGGCAATTTACAATATGGTAGCTTACTTCAACAGCATCAGGAGAGTGAAGAGATTAATGCAGGTCTGCATAAAATATTGAGTCTTTAATGTAGTACGATCATTGAGTGACTCCCCATCACCTTTTCCATATAAGGTAACATAACCAAGGTATTGATATTTCATCACCTTTGCCATATTCTATGGGTTAAGAATGAGTCACACATACTGCTGGCACTCAAAGGGAAGGGGATATACAATCCATTCTGGTGTGAATACCAAAAGACAAGCATAACTGGGGGTCATTTTAGAATCTCTCCATGACAGAAATGAAGTAGAAATATGAGCAGCTATTTAAAAATCATGGGATAAATTTTTTTTAACTTATCATTTGTTAAGAGATATAATTTCCTGAAAGTAAGTTAGTAACATGCTCAAGGTACATATTTCTCCATGTTGACAGAAGAGGCTCTATTTTCCATGGTGACATATATATAATCTTAATTACTACTTACAAATATGAATATATATATGTATATATGTGTATATATACACATAAACATACACATATATATCACAAAATCTGTGAGATATATATCTATCTCACAGATTTTGTGATTCTGTGCACTATATAGAGTCTAACCACTATATAGTTATGTCAAGGAAAACTCAACTTCCATATAGAAAAAGAAAACATTCATTCCTTCTTTTTTGAAAGAACCTAAGCACTACCTAAAAATTTCACTGTTTTTACATGCAGCTGAAAAATCTCCCATCCTAAAATACTGTTGTTTTGGGTGGATGATGGTCAGCTAATGATAATAATAATAACTTAGCTTTGGGGTAGAAGTGATATGCACATATAAATATTACTTCCTTCTTGTACTTTTCTGGATAGTTTTAATTTCTATGTTTTTTAATTCAAAATTATAAGAAAGCAATTTTTAAAAGATTTTATTTATTTGTTTGAGAGAGAGAGTGCATGAGGTGGGGGGAGAGGCAGAGGGAAGGGAGAAGCAGAACTCTGGGGAGTCCACCAGACTCAGCAGGGAGCCCAATGCAGGGCTCCATCCCAGACCCTGGGATCATGACTTGAGCTGAAGGCAGAAGTTTAATTGATGAAGCCACCCAGGGGCCCCAAGAAAGTATTTAAAAAAATGACCAGTACTGCTCCTCAGTTTTCAAGCTGACCCAAAGGAAGGCAATATTCATATAGATTGACAAACATGCTCATTGGCCCAGCACAATATTTGAGGTTCCCTTGTTAGAAGGTCAGTTATGTTCACAGATCACCACCTCTGAGTCATAAACCTTATGTAACACAAATTGAGAGAACTGGAAGGCATACTCAAGTACAAATCACAGGAAATATAAATAAAAATAATGAAACAACTGGAAAATACTGGACGCTATTTCTCAATCTCTTTCCCAGAAATTCTGGACCTCCCTGTTCACAATCAAATATCTGGAACACCTAACCAAGAGTGTGATCACATAGTAACAGTCTCTCAGCACTATTTCTAGGACCCTATTTGTATTCTCGTTTCTTAAATTATTTTAAGTTGTTACTATTGTGGGAAATATAAGTGGGACACATTCAGAAATAAACAAGAAACTTTGTATACCGAATATTGTAAACCATCTAGTCACTAATTGGGAAGGATTGTTTAGAGGAAAGCTGAACTGGACAGAGGCTCAAGAAATGTAATCAATAGCAATCACCAGGTACTAGATGTTGCCTCTATATAAATGTGATAAAATCTCACTTGGAGGATCCAGACATCCTGCATTGATACTGGACCTGGATTATGAATGCCGTAGGGACAAGAACTTGTGTTCTCAGGGTGCATCTCTGTACCTATAAAGGTTGCATATCACACACACACATACACACATACCTGCACGTGATCCTATACATGCACACATGCAGAATTTGAGGCATCTCCACTGAACACATGCATATTATATAAGGATGACATTCCTATATTCCTATTTGATCCATTTTTTTTAAAGATTTTATTTATTTGTCAGAGAGAGTGAGCACAGGCAGACAGAGTGGCAGGCAGAGGCAGAGGGAGAAGCAGGCTCCCTGCCGAGCAAAGAGCCCCATGCGAGACTTGATTCCAGGACGCTGGGATCATGATCTGAGCCGAAGGCAGCTGCTTAACCAACTGAGCCACCCAGGCATCCCCAATCCATTTTTATTACCTATAAAGAAGATTTAACAAAGATATCTTCCTCATTTGGAAAACTGGATAACTATGTAATAAATATATGTACTAACATATGTATTATGTAATAACTATGTGTGCTAATATATTTATTATGTAATAAATATATGTGCTAATATATTAATATACTAGTACTAATTATATTAATACTAATCACATTAGTACGAATATATGTTATATATTAGTGTGTGTGTGTGTGTGTGTGTGTGAGTGTATGTGGTGAAACATCCAATTTTAAGATCTAAATTTCTTGGAAATCAATCATTTTAGCTGCAAATTGCTTTGAACTATCTATGTTCTCCATGCCTTAGTATACACATAACTGTAAATGTTAAGATGAAACTACCTTGAATGCTGCAAACTTTTTCAGATATAATTTGCTGTGGAGTGGCCAGTTGCTTGGTCTGCAAAGAAATAACCCCTAATTATAGTACTGATTTGCAGAATTTATCTTTTGTTATATGCTGTTAATTGGACAACTTCCTTTTCTTTCTCATTAATGTCATAAGGTCTTTTGTCTAGCTTCTAATTTAATACCTTTAATATTCTTTTGGTAATATTAACTTTGGATATAGAGTAAGAGAAAATAAAGTAAGATCTGAAAAGTATATGTAATGTGTAAATTTAGTAAACTTTAATCCATCTATGTTTTAGTATTCGTATTAAATATCCAATGGGTTTTTTCCCCACTTTTATAATTTTCAGACAAGTGAATACTGATTATAATAAAAGATATACATATCTTTTCAAAGTATATGATAGCTTTTTGAGACATAAAGCACATACTATGCAATTACCACATTTAAAATGTGTAATTCATTGGTTTTTAGTATAATCATGGAATTATGCAATTATCACAATCCATCATCATGATTAATTTTATGACATTTTATCATGCCAAAAAGAAACCTCATCTCCACTACCAGTCATTTCTCATTTACACAAGTCCCCAGCTCTGGGCAATCACTAATCTACTTTCTGTGTCTATATATTTGCCAAATCTAGACATTTGATATGAATGGATTAGTAATATGCTGGGTTTCTTGTGTGCGTATGTGTGTGTGTGCACGTGTTGTTTCACAGAGCATGTTTCCAAAGTCTGTCCATGTTGTGGCAAGGATCAGTACTTTATTCATTTTTATTACTGAATACTATCCTATTGTATGGTTATACTACATTTTGTTTATTCATTCATTGGTTACAGAGCACCCTACACCATTTTGCATGACTTATTAGACCAGGGGAGGGACCCTTGCTATGAGTTCCTTCAGAAATACGGTCTGAGAAACAGCGGATCTAGCTGGTGGCTAGATCCGTTCATAAAATCTGGAGATGGTGACAGTCATGTTCTTTTATGTGGACTAGATAAACAGAAAATGTGGTTTTGGTGTGAAAGAAAAAAAATGAAGCAGGTTTTTGGAAGAAGCAGAAAATATACGAGGAAAGACAGTAGCTAGCTGCCCTTCTGGTTTATAATTCCAAAACCTTCTGGAATTCCTGAGAAATACATGAATCCTCAGAACAGATTTCTACTTTATTTGGTTAACCCAGTGTGCAAGGCAGCAAAATGACACCCAAAGTTTTCTTATTGCCCCAATCCCTGAAATCAGCAAATACTTTACACTTTACACTGCAAAAGAGATTTGTGTGTATGATTAAGGGTATAGATTTGGGGATTACCCTGGATTGCCTGGGTTGGTCGAATCCAGTTACACAAGTCATTAAAACAAAAAATCTTTTAGAACATTTAAAGAATATTTGGTTAAAGAGAGCTACAATTATGAATGAAAGAGCAGGGAGATGAAATTTTAAGTTTCCACCTCTTGTTGTCCATTTTGGAGATAGAGGAAAGGGGCCATGAGCTAAGAAATGTGGGCAGTCTCTACAATCTGTAAAAAGTAAACAACAGTTTTCCCTAAAGCCTGTAGGAAGAAACACATCCCTGGTGACAACTTGATTTTGGCCCGATGAGACCTGTGTTAGATTTCTTATATCCAGAGCTGTAAGATAATAAATGTGGGCTATTTAAACCACTATGTAAGTGTTAAAACAGCAATAGAAAACTAGTATAGTTGGCTCCTGCAATTTCTGATATGTGAGGAAAAAAGAGTCAACAGAAAGTTATTTTATTTAGGTTGCAGGAGCCAAAACATCCTTTCTGCAACTTAATTGAAAGATAAATCTTCTTGTCTGGGATACAGTTCTTACAGTAAAGAGAATGTGTCCTTTAGAAGGCAATCCGATGGTCAATGTCAATGGTATAGCAGGGAAATTTGCTAAAATGGCTCATTAGAGATGTTTCGCTTTAAATCCCAAACTTGGGAATAGGATGAGCTATCACTTCCATGCTTCTGTTATATTATGCAGCACAATGGACTTCCGTCAGGGAGAGGATATGTGTGGGCCTGATAACCCTTAAAAGCAGAGTTTTATCTGATGGTAGTAACAGGAGAAACAGGAAGAATTAAAAGTTTGAGATGGACATGCTGCACCATTCTTTATTTGAAGGAAGAAGAAGCCACGTTAAAAGAGATATAGGCAGTCTCTGGTAGTAATGAGAGGCCTGCCTCCAGATTCAGCAGGGAAATGATACATAATTACAACTAACTAGATTCTTTTCTCAAACCTAGGAGCCCAACCGGTAGGACCTCTTGACTTCAGTCTTGTGAGACATTAGAGAGCCCAGCAGTAACCTCTTGGACTTCTTATCTAATAAATGTGAGATAATAAGTGTTTTTATTTTACTTTATATTTTTTATTTTATTTTATAAATATGTATTACATTTTATAAATATATTTATATATTTTATTATATATTTTATATTATTTTATAAAATATATTTTATAATAAATGAGATAATAAATAATAAATTGCTTTAATCCACTAAATTTGTGGTAATATGTGATGTAGCCATAGAAAGTTAATATGGAAAGTATTAGAAAAAGTAATTTAAAAGTTCTTTAAGAGCTAATATCTTATTGTAATGGTGTTATGTGGTGACAGATTGTGGCTACACTTGTGATTATAGCATAATGTATAGAATCACTATGTTGTGCATCACATAATGTTGTTGAATCACTGTTCATCTGAACCTAATGTAATATTTTTTTAACAATATGTCAATTAAAAAAAAAACAACAAATAGTATCTACCCAGACTTCCTATTTTTGACTTTATCTCTCCTACTTACTAATTAGAAGTCATTAAGACTGTAAATGTACAATTTCTTTTTCTGAGTACATGGTGTGATGGAATTTCCTTACACACTTGGAAATTCGGTGTGATTTCGGGTTTATCTTGGACACTTCAATGTGAGTAGAAGGGATTTGTATCTAGAGTGAATACTGCTTGATTTGCCATATCCCCTCCCCCTAATTGCGGTGATCACTGGTGAGATCATGTTGAGATCATGTCTCCCTTTTTCTGGGTCCTTGAGTGACTGATAAGTAGATTTTCTTTATATCCCTCTATTAACTCATAGTTGACAGAGAGCATGAACAAGAAACATATTTTTTGAATATTCTTCTACTGAGATTTTGAGGATAGTGTTGCTCAGCATAAGCTTGTTTTTCCTTGTGAAACACCAGATATATGACCTTGAGCCATCCCTTAATTATTATCTTCTACTCCTTTGCTGTTGCTGCTGCTTCTCCTCCTCCTCTTTTTCCTCTTCCTCTCCCCTCCTTTTTCTCCTCCTTTTCTTCCACTCCCTTCTCCTCCTCCTCTTCTTCTCTTTCTCTTCTTCTTTTTCTCCCTGTTCTCCCTCCCCCTTCATCTTCACCTCTTCCTCTTCTTCTTACTCTTCCCCTTTTTCTTCTCCTACTCCTTTCACCTTTATCCTTCCCTTCCTCCTTATCCTCCTCTTCTTCGTCACCACCATCATTAATTTTAAAGAAAAAAATAATACAACTACCCTTTTTTGAGGAATTAGTATATACTCAGTAAAGGACACTCAGTAAAATATGCTGTATCAAGAATAGCAGTAAACATCATGGGTTCTGAAGTCAGTTTGCTTTAGTAAAGAACTTTGATCTTCTGAGAAGAAGCTCTTTTTTCTGTGTCTCAGTTTTCTGTTGGTCAAATGAAGCATCTGCTTTACAGTGTTGTGTGAGGACAATTATAAAGTAACACATGTGAAATGGTTAGAATACTGCCTGACACATAATAATCCTCTGATAAAATGTTACTATTAATAAGGACTAATACAGTATTCAAAACAACTGTATAAGTATTGTAATCTGCATTTTGCAGGCACAAAAAAAGCAGCTCAAAACTTGTAAAATTTTGCCCAAAGTTATACTAGTCATTCTATCTGATTTCAAAGTCCACACTAATAATCATTTTCCCATTGGTTCTACATGACTTTGCCCTCAAGAATTAATCAATTCCTTCGTCTTCTAGGCAACCCTCATGCTTCCACTAAGTTGTGTCTTCATGTCGAAATGAAATATCCTAAGTTCCTTCACTAATCTCTTATCAGACATAGTCTCAACACAACTGCCTTCCCAGTTTGTCAACTCTTAAGACAATCCGGGTTCTACACAAGCATAATTATTAAGTATGCTTATATGGTTCTGGATTATGTGTTTTAATAACATTGTAGGGGAGTTTATTACTTTATTATTTTCTTCTCCCGAAATGGGGGGATATATACACGGACATGTAGAATAATTAAAAGGTGTGATGAAGATACCAGGAGCTCTGAGTTCCAACCTAAACTCCCACTCACTGGCTATATGACCGTGGGCAAGCCATTCTACTTCTCTGGGCCTCAGTTTCCTCAATCATCAAAAGAGGTGATTCAATTAGTAAAATATGTTTCCGGGCCTCTGAGATGATAAAGAATATGCTCTGTGAAAGCCTCACTTTAGCTTGTGTGTGGAGGTGACCCATGAGAACCTAATTGACGAAGATGCTCCATTTTGTGCTGCACTAGAATCAACTGTACCAGAAGGAAGAGGGCATGTAAACAAGGGCCTACTGTGCTTATTTTCCTAACAAAATATCCCAAAGTGTGAGAATTCAGAGACTTGAGCTCTGTGGGCAATCAATAAAACATGAATGCGTCTTTCAGAATGCATTTTCCTCATCCTCTTCAGGTTCCCTGTAATGAGGAGATAATGAGCTATAGAAATAGCCAGGGGTGCGTGGGAGCTTCTTCTAACAGCCACTGTTAGAAGAACTTTTGCAGCTGAAAGGCAAAACATTTTCAAGGGTTATTCTGCCAGCTGTGTCACACCCTGAGCCTAATGTCATGATATTTTCTCAAGAATGTGAGGGTACCTACAGGGGTCCTTCTAATGGGCACTATTTGGTTATTGCTGGGGAAAATGTTTTGTTGTTGCCTCATTGATTGTTTATTTATTTTAAAATCGGATCATGAGAAAACATTTACTAGAGAAGCACAGGACTCAACTTTATAAAGTATAGCCCCCTGAGGTCACTATTTTATCTCAGGCATATTGCTAGCATCATTTATTCTTCCTGCCCTTTCCACTGGCTTTTGTGACACTGTCTTACTTTGCTTTTCCCTAGTTTTTCCAGCAACCACTGTATCTTGGGCATCTCATACATCCAGACTATAGTTGAGGAATGTCCCCAGCCCCCTGCCTATCCTAAAACAAACCTGTAAGTCTGGGGCGGTCTGGGGGAGAGCGGGGAATAATGATGAGAAGAAACCCAAAACAGCCACATATCCATGAGGGAAATGGTACCATTCTTACTGAGGATGGTTTCTTTTGTTCAGAAGGAAGATGTGTTGTGTTCAATATTTGCTATTGCTGCTATTGAAAGAATTTTCCTGAATATAATAAGGAGAGGAGATCAGTGACTGGTATAGGATATCAAAATAACATATATAGAGAAGAGAGAAAAGTTGAAGACATGTTAAATAACACTTTTGCTATGGTCTCCTGCAGAAGTAGATGGACCCCTCCACAGAAATTTAGTTTGGAGGTCAAGATTGATGCCAACACACACACACACACACACACACACACACACACACACACACCTCACACCATACACTCCAGAGGGTATAAGAAAGTTTATGGCTTGCATAATTGACATTCCTGAGGAGAATAGGGCAGGATCCTCAAACAGGTCCCAAAGCAGCTGAGATAACAAGGAAAGGAGACTCTTTTAGTTTTTACTATGTGTAAGGGCTAAGGTGGGAGTAAATGTTTCCCAAGGGCAGGAGCCTGCATGGTTTGAATTTTGTACCAGAACCCAAAGAGGAAGCACCCAGGCTTTTTTTTTTTTTTTTTTTAATCAGTTTGTCCAGTTGAGCATATGGGTAAGAGGGATGGGTGAGTCTAAAAGCTGTCAGCAGTCAAATATTTAAAAAAAAAAAAAAAAAAAAAAAAAAAAATCAGTCTCCTTATTCCACATTCCTACTGCATGCAATTTTAAATGGCGATAGACAAAAACCAGCTCTCGAAGGTAATTTAGCATGGGTTCAAATCTTAGCTCAACCCCTTTTAAGCTTGTGACCTAATTAAAGATGCCTAATCGCTTCAAAGATGATTTTCTTCCTTTGTAAAATGGTGCAATGTTAAGATCCATGCACAAGAGAGCAGATTGTTAGTGGAGATATTGCATATAAGATTTTAGCACTGGAATTTTGTAAGTGCTTAACATCATCATTGCAACATCACTGTACTTTCTACTACTGGTTTGCTACAACCCCCACTCACCATTCCTATTTTTACCTGACTTTCTTTTTCCATACAGTAAGTTTCTACCTCTTCTTCTGTTTGTCTTTAAACTTGTAGTAGGGTGGTTCAGACGGTTTTTAAAAAGATCGGGGTCCAATGTTTTGTCCTTAGTGGCTATGCTGACTTCAGTGCTGTTCTCCACTCTGGGGGACCCTGACTTGTTGATGCCCACCTTCTTATGGCCTATTTTCATGGAAAGCAGGGCAGCTTGGTGTACGTAGTCCTAAAGGAAATTCCATGGTTTCTCATAGATTTTACTTGCTTTGAATTTAAAAGACATTCTTTTGTCTTACAAGGCACACAATTCGAATTTCATGATATCTTAGTCTATGGAGGAACTTAGTTTTCAAATTGCAAATCTTAGAAAAAAAATTGCCTGAATATAAATACTTTCTTATCTAAAGTCAATACTCAGATCGTGGTTCAGATTTATTTTTAATTCTTTAGCCTCACTCATTTTATTGTTTAATCTTAAATTGTTTTAATTTTAAATATTATTTAAATTTTTAAATAATTTAAATAATTAAATACTAAAATTTTAAATAATTTTAAATTATTCTTTTCCTAAAACATGTTCTCCAAAGTCACAAAATGAGTACTTCATTTAGCAAGCTTCCTCCCACTTTGGACTTCCTAACACATTTTATTTACATCTCTTTCAAGACAAGAACCCATCCTATCCTATCCTGTATTATATGTTTTTGTCTGCATAGTTGATCACTCAGAACTTTTCAGATGGCTAGTATCATTTGGCTATCTGTTAAACAGACAACTTGTAGCCCTTCCCTTGGAGATTCTGATTCAGTGGATTTTCGACTGGGGCTTGGAAACCAATATTTTAACAAGCATTCAAATATACTCATGAAATGCTGGTATAGTCTCCCTGTGGAATTTAAGTTGCATGGGATTTGTTTCTTCATCACTAAGACAGCCCAGGTATTTTGTGCATAGTACAGACTCCAGTATTGAGTTAGTACATTTTTAAGTTCACTGGGATTTTCTGAAGTAAGTAATAATAATAATAGGAACCACAAAAATAGCTATGATTCATTATATATTTACTATATGTTGCATTCTTTAGATACATCACTTAATCTTACAATAATACACTAAATCAGAATGTAGTCTCTCCAAGTTAGATATACAGAAACTGAGGCTCAAGGCAGCAGTCATAAATGACTCAGTATGCACAGTTAAAGAGAAACCAAATCCATCTTTATATCCAGGTCTGTCTGACAGCCAAGCCCCTGTGACTTGTGAAGTGGACTGGACGTATTTCTCTAGCCACTGCCGCTTGCCCTAGTTAACATTCTCCTTGAACGACCTACAAGGTCCTTAACTTCTCACTGGCGTAAATGTCTCTGATGCTCCCAGTTTAAAAATTGCAATACACACATAAATAATTCAAGCAAACAACTTGATATAGTGAAGTGCATTAGGGCTAAAATAACCCTCCCCTTTTCGACTAGTTTAGAAAACCATCATCATTTTCTAGAAATACTCTCTGGGCTGCATGTGGTGCATGGTACATTGAATTTGTTAGCATTTTGCCAGCTCTGCCATTCAAAAGAAAAAAAAATCACACTGGAATTGCTGCAAAATCAGCGTAAATGCAGATTTAGTTGGCTTTGCCTCACAAATAACCTTCTTCATGCCAGCTTTATTGCAATGATTGGAGAGGAGCCTATCTTTTTCATCAATATACTGGTTATTTCTGTTAACAACATTCATAGTCAAAATCTGAGAGGTATTTACTGATAAGCTAAGACCTATTTGGGTTGCCTTTAAATGGAATTCTTCATCTTGCCAAAGGTTCATCTCAATAGATAAATAGATGGGTGGATAGATTGATAGATCAATCTGCTTTGTCTCCAACATCATCTCATAACACTTCCTCCTCTTCCCATGATCATTCCCTCCAGTTACATTAGTCATCTCCAAGGACTTCAAATATCCTAAGGTCTTTCCACCCCTGGCCTTTGTTCCCACTGTGGTCCCTTCCAGGATGCCTGTTTCTCCTCATCTTCACACAGGTGACTTCTCATTTTTATACCTGTGTTAAATGTCACAACAGTGCTTACAAAGGTTATTCTTGGAATTCCATCTAAAATGGGCTACTATCCATTCTTTTAATTCTCTGTTCTTCATTTGTTTCATGTATAGCAGGAGTTGAAAAATTCTTCTGTAAAAAGCCAGCTTGTAAATATTTTAGGGTTTACAGGCCATAGGTTACTATCACACCTGCTCAAAGCAGCAATAGATAGTATATAAACAAAGAGTATGGCTGTGTAACAATATCACTTTATTTACAAAAGTTTCTATTTTTGTAAGTGCTGGCAGGACTTGGCAGGCAGGTATATGACCCTCTCCTTCATATGACGGATCATGAATTATGGTTGAAACATTTATTTTATACTTGCTGATTCTCAAAATGGCCATTTAAATTAAACCCTCATGAAGACAAGAGTCATACTTTACTTGTTCTTCCTTGAGTTAACATTAAACATCAAAGAAAACTGACAAAAATTTGTTGGAAGAATGGATTAATCATTTCAAGGTTTAGTTTGGTTTAAATATTAGCCTTAATTTGCTAATTTTGCTGTATGCTGCAAGATAAATCCTGAATCTTTATGACAGATACTCCTGCGAACTCCTGACCTAATGCCATCTTTAGTTTTATACTCAAATACCACCTTCACTGTTACAGGGCAAGTACTGGTGTTCAGTTAATCCATTTACACTCTCAGAGGGTATTTCATGTACAATAAATAACAAGGTAGACTCTGTGCTCGGCATCATGCTAATAAAGGCACATAAATTAAACACAGCTGCTCCCTCATGGAGTTTAAAACCTGGTGTTGTCTCAAAGTACATGGACTTTCACTTCTGTTTAGCATGGTTTTCTTTGTTTGTAGGACCCTGCTATCAGCTTCACTGAGTAATCTCGTGCTGTGTATCTTGATTTGAGTACTCACTCTGATGGTCTCCCAGCTCATCCTGTTCATTGTCTGTGTCATTCTCCATGGCACTTCTGTTCATATCTTCACCACAGGACATATTTCACCAGGGCAAAGTTACTTTTCTAAGGGCCCGTCTTCTTCATTTGACAGTGTTTTTTGGTGAGTCAAAGGGACCAATCTGACATTCTTTTCTGCATTGACAGGGCCAAGTACAACGCTTGGGTTACAGGAAATACTGAATAAGTGTTTGATCAATGAGTTGATCAAACTCATTCTTTCTGACATCTTTCCTAGAGACTTGTTTAGCACTCAGTATTTGTAGGCTGAATTCAGAAGAATTTCATTAGGATACCGAAAAATTATAGATTTTGTATTATTATCAAGTATGTTTTTCTAAGAGTCCAATATCTGTGAATTAAAATCCCAATATGTTCATTAATTTTGGGCATATTGTTATCTTTCAGTTTTACACATCATTAAAATGAAATGGTATTTGAAACACAGTGTTTTGATTGAAGTAAAAAGTGAAGATCTGATCAAGATGGAAAATTTAATAAGGGTAAAATTATATCGTGATGCCTTCCAGTGATTGGTGAATTTGACCTGGTGCCTTATTCTCTGATACAAAAATGGGTCATGCTGTTTTTATTTCAAATACATTATATTATAGGACTTTCTCCATAGGATAAAAATTTTTCACTATTCTTTTGATGTAACTGGTTTGAAGATTGAAGTTCTAAACATGCAAAACTGTATAACTTCTACAAGTTAAAATGATCCTTTAGAAAACATAAAGCAATGTTTATATATAATGGCTTCAAAATATTTGTGTTGAAAAGCTGTCACTTCTGTACAAAATAACCCTAGACCCATGTAAATCATCTCAGCTTTAGAATATGAAACACTTTTGCAAAAGAAATGATAGGGCTTCAGAGAAAGCACAGGTTGGTTTTTAAAGTAAGTGATAGAGAGGTTGCAAATACTCAGAGACCCTTCTGAAATGGAATTTTCATGTATACTCACTGAATTTGTAGAAAAGCATTCCAAAAAGACAACAAGTACTTCAAAGCCAAGAGGCAGGTTTGAAATTTTGCTAACTTTCCTTTATCTATTTTCACTTTTCCCAGAACATATGTTTCACAATAGTTTTATTAGCAAGTGGAGAAGATGCCACTGTCCAAAATCTGTGGTGTGATTAGCATTATTGAATGGCAGGTTTTGTGTTACTCATGTTTATTTTATGTCTTCCCAAACCATCTGCTTCCTTGTGGTATGTCTTATTCAGATAATGAGAAACAGTGACAGAAGAGGTGTGTAATACCACTGCAATTCTAATGGTTCCTGACATTTTGGGTTTGGGTTTCTGTTTTTCTGAGTGTCCTAGGCAAAACTGAAAAACAAGGTCACTGCTTAAGGAACAAAACCTAGAAATAATTCACTCATTCATTTGACTCAAATTTAGTGAGTATTTTACTCAGAGCTAGGTACTAAACAATAACCTATAGTTACTTATACCTACGTATAAGGCACTATTTACATGGATAACAATCTAGTCAGGGAGAGAGGCAGGCAAAGTACAGTGTCATAAGGGCTAAGGTAGAGTTGGATAAACCTATGATGGCATTGGAAAGAAGAAGTGAAAATATTCATTCCAAGAATGCACTGGAGTCTTAAAGCATTTAATTACGAGTATAAGAAGTAAAAAAGCTGCCAGAGAGTATTTCGGACCAAAGCACCTACATTGACCATGGTATCCATAGAAATGTGAGAGAGTTTGCTGTTGAGAAATTTTAATTACTTTGGTTTGACTGGAATACTGGGTATCATGGGAAAATAGAAAAGAATGAGACGTTGCAAC
The DNA here is from genome assembly GCF_002288905.1 of Enhydra lutris kenyoni. Classification (NCBI taxonomy): domain Eukaryota; kingdom Metazoa; phylum Chordata; class Mammalia; order Carnivora; family Mustelidae; genus Enhydra; species Enhydra lutris. The sequence continues at coordinate 1,890,851 of NW_019154114.1, read as the reverse complement.
TTGCTAACAATTGCTAGTACATACTGAGCCTTCAGTACATGTTGTGTGCTGTGCACTTTCTCTCATTTTAAACCCTCTAACAAATTAGAAGAGTGAAACAATTGCACTATTTTCCTTATTCTACAGATTAGAAAGCTGAGTTTCAGAGAGTTTCAGTGGCATATTGATTTAGGCAGTGTCCCCATAAAACACTCCAACTGGGTAATTCTGGAGCAATTAATAATGGGGTTATTTATAAAGCAATAGACATGGTTTAAACCAGTGGTTCTCAAAGTGTTGTCCCCAGACCAACATTTACAGCATCACTTGAGAGTTTGCTACAAATGCAAATTCTCAGGGCCAATTCCCGGACTATTAAATCCAAAACTCTGGGGACAGGGCCAGCAATCTCTGCTCTGACAAGGCCCCAGGTAAGTCTGACGCAGGCTACAGTTTGAGAGCCACAAGTCTAGGGATACGACAGTGGATGGTGAAGTGCTGTGAGGTAGGATACACAGCGGGGAGAGACTATCATTCTGAGGAAGAGAAGGCAGTTATTAGAAATGGGTAATGTTAAATCTTCCTGAAATGGCCTCTTGCTTGAAAATCTTACTGTGGTTTTCATGACATATTTTCTTTTTCTCTTGTTGATTTCGGAAAAGAAATTGCAGGTTTCATGGATTCAGTAAACACAGACCTGGGGTTGGATGGCCATTTGGCATGTGACCAGCCAAACAATCTTAGAAAACACCACCTTGTAGTCCTGAAGTTTATATTTGTTTCATTTGTTAAATTAGTTTAATATCAGTGTCCACCTCATAGCATTTTTATAAAATTGAAATGATTTAATATTGAGATAAAATTTAGAATAGGCCATTTAAATGTGTTTTATATTACCTGCTACTCATGATATTTTATTGCTACTGTTGTTATCATTATTATTCTTCCTTCTCTGTTTTTTCCAAGGTTATCCTTTCTTTTCTGACATTTTACTTGAATTTATTTCTCTGTTTTGTTGATTCTTGACTCTTCATTGTATACATATACCCTAGGCGATCTTTAGTATCAATATTATAATAACTCTCAATTTATGTCTTTGGTCCCATTTATCCTTTAATTTCTAAAACGGTATACCTAACAGTTCATTACTAGATAGCTCGTACTGCTCATAATACATGCAGCATCAAAACAAATATAAAATCAAACAAGCAACCAACAACAGATAAATAATAATAGTAACAACAACAACAAGAATCACCGTTCATTTATCCTACCACCTGTGGCAGAAATTTGGAAATCTACTTAGATTCCTTCCTCTGCCTACAAAGACTCACCTATAGATTTCAACAAGTAAATCCTGCCAATTTTCATAAATTATAAACTCTTTGGACATCTTCATTCCCGGAGCCTGAGTTGTTATCTCAGCTGCATTAGCACAAGAGCTTTAAACACGTTTTCTTGAAATATATCACACATTCTGACCCTTCTCCATCTTCCAACCCACTTAGCAGAGTAATCTTCCTCAAACCGAAGCAGAAAGCAAACAATAATCACAAAAACAAGTCAGACCATAAGAATTCCCAACCTAAATCTCTTTTAGGACCCATATTACTTATAGGATACACTCACAGCTGCTTAACTTGATGTAAACTGCTGTTCCCTGACTCCTACCTACTCTTACATGAGCGTTGCATGGCACAGTGGTTGGGAGTGGGACTCATATGGAGTCATATTGCCTGGATTTAAAATATGTCTTCACCTCTTCTTGCCTATCACCTTGGGCATGCAGGACAGGCACTCTCTGTTTATCCCTCCTTATCTATACCATTCCCTTTACCTGCTTTGTGCTAAGGAAGTGATATGTCTGACCTCATCAGTTAGTTATCCTACCCTCTGGTACCACTTTGATTTGGCCACTGAAAGCCATCATCAGGAACTCTGCAGTGTAGCAAGAAAGGGTTCCTGTCTTGTTGAGTTGCCAAGGTTTGATAGTGCCTATCTACTAAGGGTTACATCTGCTATAATAAAGACCTCTCAAGTTTGCTTTTTCTGGGTTTTGATAATTTCCTTGTCTTGTATGATAATGTCTTCCCCTATATGACCAGTCCCTCCTCAGTCTGGGTAACTGGGGTCTGTTTTTTTCTTGAATTCTGGCTGGCAACTGAGTCTCTGCCTTAGAGCATTGCTTATAACCACTTACCCCAACTGAATGATCCATTTTGTTTTTGCTATGCATTTAAGGCACTACATTCCTTACTCTGAACCCCAGTTCCTTGAAGTTCATCATGTGCCTTGACCTTTCTTTTTTTTTTTTTTTTTTAAGATTTTATTTATTTATTTGAGAGAGAGCACATGAGCGAGGAGAAGGTCAGAGAGAGAGAAGCAGACTCCCCGTGGAGCTGGGAGTCCGATGCGGGACTCGATCCCGGGACTCCAGGATCATGACCTGAGCTGAAGGCAGTTGTCCAACCAACTGAGCCACCCAGGCGTCCCTGCCTTGACCTTTCTCATGAGGCTCCCTAACAGTTCAATCCAGCTACTCAATAGCTGTGATACTGACCCCTTGCCTTCTTGGCCTTACAGTTGACACCCCCTCTGGGATATTAGAGCAATGGTTTGCCCTCAAGTTTCCCACTCTTTTTTTAAAATTTCTTAATTTTTTTGTAAACATATAATGTATTATTAGCCCCAGGGATACAGGTCTGTGAATCGCCAGGTTTACACACTTCACAGCACTCGCCATAGCACATACCCTCAAGTTTTCCACTCTGAATTGTCTGAAGTATTCCAATGTCACCCAGTCAAGTTCCTACAATGAAAAATCTTCACCCCTGGATTTTTTCTTTTCTATTAATCAGTCATTAGAATTTTTTTTAAATGGTTCTAGCTATATATAGGTATCTTCCCCTTGAGCTCTCCTGGAGGAGGCTAGGATTTTTTTGTCAGTGCTTTCTCTTTTATCTTCTTTCCAGTTAATGCCTTCATCATCGTCCCAAGGGAATTTTGGAATTATGAGACTTACCCTGTTGCACCTTGATCAAAAATCTATTCTATTTTCTGCAGATTTATGTTCAGGCCCTTTTCATATACTTTGTATCATTTAATCTCAAAAAATGCCTGTGAAATTGCGAAATCACCAGTTTCCCTATTTTTGCAAATAATTAAAGAGACACTCAATTGCTTCTCAGCCTTTTGACTAAGATCAAGTGTAATAAAAGAGACACTCAGAAAACTTAGAATGTTTTTCCATCGTTACAGAATAGGCCAATGAGAGGGATAGAATTTTAAGTTTTCTCTATATTCTCTGTTAAAGGCAAAATATATATACATATTTTAATAAAACACCTCTGTTTAAAGTATGATTGTTTAATATGAATGAAGGCTAAAATACTTCAAACTAGTAAGTAGCTTTATATTTCAAAAATAAAATCCAAAATCACCCAGCTCACACAGTAAAGGATGCGACTCCCTTGTGTTTAAAATACTGTATTTCTTGTTCATTTATGTTGTTTGGAATTCACAGAGAATGATCCAATGTGATATTTTTTATAAGTTAGATTTGAACGCCTCACATTGTATGTTGTTTCTAACTCCAATTTCTTCTGGTCAGCTCTCTGCCCTGCACTGGTCTAAGCAACCATGAGGAAAATGTCTTTGGAACTCTTTCTCCAAGAGTAAATAGCTAAATGATAAATATTTTTAAAGAGTGGAGCTTCATTTCTGGTAGATCTGGCTCATTCTATAAGACTAAGATTGTTTTTAAGTCTCCACACCTAAGGTGCCACTTCTTCTTCTTAAAGTAGAGATCTATCCTAAACCCTCTCTACCTAATTTTCTGTGGCTCCAAGTATTTTGCCTAACTGTGAAAAAATTTCATTACAGGAAATGGATGTTTCTTGCAATGATTCAGGTCCTGTTCTGAAGAGACTGCTACTTAGGACCATGGGTTTCCACCATGTAACTGTGGATGATTCCATGGTGGATGATTCAGTAGTCAGGCAAGACCCTGAGGGCTGTCCGAGTCTGGAGTTGGGAAAGAGGGAGTCATTTCCTATCCTCAACATTATATCTTTCCCAGAAAAAACAGAGACAGCCCAGATCCAAAGTAAATCCATCCAACCAAACATTAACTTTCCATGTTCTTTATCATCATTGCTTCAGTTGTCCTGTTTTTCTGTTATATATATTTATACATATTCTCTTCATTTGTTCTTTCTCTGAACCTATAATTATTTGTTTTTTCCATTTTAATAATAACAAGAACAGGTTTTGTTTGTTTGTTTCCCTGAGCCTTGGTAGCTTCTCCCTCATTCTTTTGCTCTATTGACTGCCAACTTCTTGACAGCATAGTGGAAAACTTGGTCTTTCTGCTCTGTATAGCTCGTGTCTCTCAACACCTCACCAGAGTCCCTTTGAATCTATTCTCTGTGCAGACACTCCTCACCTGAAGCTCCTTGAAGGTCCAGCCAACCACAGGATCAACCCTGTATGTGAAGAACACGCTGCCCTAAGTGGGGCAGTGAGAGTGTCATACTCATCTGGACTGAGTGGGATCCAGAGGGATCTGGACTTTGTGATGACAATAGTTTCAGTCTTCCCTTTTGTGTTGTAATCCATTTCTGACAACAAAAGATCCTGTTGGGAGAACTGCAAAGATGTGAGTTCTGAGATCTGAGCTACATGGATTCTGCCATTCTCATTCATTTCCTGTATCTTGTATTTGTCATATCGTGTATTTTTCCTGGAGCACAAAGTATTCTTAACATTAGCTGCAACAATGTCTTAACTATAATAAAGAGAACCCCAAATAAGACAAAAATAAACTATAATCAACATCAGGATGAAAATATCCAGGAGAAAATAACAATCCTCTTCCTTTTTTATAACACAAAATAACATAATTTATTTTATTTATCTTTCAAGAATATGGAGACCAAATAAGAAGTGAGAAAGTGCCCATAATGTAACCCCATATGACCATAACACTTAGTTTCATTTGTTACGAGAATTTTGAATTTCTATTTTCAATATTTTTCTCTAGCCCTATTTTCTTATTGTTGCTTTTTTTTTTTTTTTATTTTATCATATCCCTTTATGTTGTAGTTCACCTTGAATCTTTGAGGGGGTAAGACAGAATACAAACAAAAGCATAATAAATAAGACACATTGATAGTTGCTTTATCCTCCTAGAAACTAAAGGGATAATGACTTATGAAAGCATCCTCCAGGGTAAGAGGGTGAGGTGGTCATTTGAGAAGTATTTGTATGAGAGAATATCCTGGAGTTGATGTGGTGCTCACATTAAAAGAACACAGAATAAAAATAGTTGTGAAGTTGAGGTATTTGTGGCTATAGTTTTAACACAACAGCTCCAATATTAAAACTAGGCATAATGTGAAAAAAATCAATGCCTTCTCTTGCAATAATTTGTTTTCATTTATTTTCCCTCTAGGCTGCAAGAAGGTACCTATTTTTAGTTTTTAAAGTGCTGATGAAGGGACCGAATTCCCAAAGGGAGCCAGTATTGTTGAAACACCTTGGCGTTGCTCCTCTGCAAACTCCAGTGGTCTGTCCTCATGGTAGAAAAACCACCAATTTAATTTTAAAGACCCATGAGAACATAACTTTTACTGGGCTTCCTTTTTTTTAAGATAAAAGCCTTTTTTTTTTAATTTTAATTTTTATAAACATATAATATATTTTTATCCCCAGGGGTACAGGTCTGTGAATCACCTGGTTTACACACTTCACAGCACTCACCATAGCACATACCCTCCCCAATATCCATAACCCCCCCCCCCCAACCCCCCTCCCCCCATCAACCCTCCCCGTCACCTAATAGTAAAATTTACAAGTCTTAGTGACAAAGAAAAGATCCTGAAAGCAGCCCCCGAAAAGAAGTCTGTAACGTACAATGGTAAAAATATTAGATTGGTACTGGGCTTCCTTTTACTCTCTACCTCTGCTTTTCTTTGAAAAGGCTTGGAGATAGCTGCAAAGATCAGTATCCAACTGAAATCCTGAGGTAGGATTATATACAGTTGCCTGGCACAGTAACTAATATGAAATCATTACTTATATATTAACTAATATGAAATCATTACTTATCCTTACCTTGCCCCAAGTATGCATTCAGTTAGTTCGGAATTAGATGGGGGAGTCCTATTAGCACTGTTAAATATTCCTCACAAATTCCACTGGCTGAATCTGAGCATTTCATTTTAATAGGCTAACCGACAACTGGAATGTTTCTACAAGAGACGGTCCCATGGCTTAGATAGTAAGTCTTATGAGGAAAAAGTAAAGTAAGTTTGTGGCTTTGCTTTGTTTTTGTTTTTTAACAGAAAAGAGAAGACTGAAATTCTTATCGACATTGGAAGATCAACAGAGATAGAAGGAAGTTGTCTAAGAACTTCCTTCTATCTATGGCCAAGCTAGAGCAAAAAACTATAGAATCATAAAAAGGTAGATTTCAGATCAATGAAAGACAACAAACTCCATGCAGTGTGGTAGGGTGATTGCAAAGTCCTGATTCCTGATGCATACCCCCAATTTGGCAATACCAGAGAATGACTCCCAAGTCCATACCTTAATCGTGGATGTCAGTGAAATTGGACTAGGTCAGCCTTGTCCATGGTGTCTGTAACATTCTCCCTTGATTTTCCTGGAGACTAGATTTATTCAATAACACAAAAGATCAAAAATCACTTCTATCAAAAGGAATTCTTCATTCACTCAGAAATAGAAAGAGGTGAGTCAAAAGAAAATGGTTTTCCTTATTCGGGCAGCATTCTTTATAGCTGGGTTTCAATACTCTCCCAATAATATTAGCTGAAACTAACTTACAGTCTAATTCCAGTTGTTGGTATTAGAGAATTCTCAGATACCACCGTTTGGCAGAATGTCCAGCTTAGTCAATGAAGGAACTGATACAGGATAGAAGGCATGATTTTGGAAAATGTCACATTTTCTGTGCATTTTGGCCTTGCTAGAAAAACCTTCACCCATCTTAGAGCTATATTTTTACAGTACATCTTAGACACTGTGATATGCTGGGTAGTATTCTGTGCATTTAAAATGGAGACAATAATGTCCATTGCTTCCTTTAGGGACTTAGTACACCTGAAGGAGGGCTCTATTTGCAAACACAAAATTTCTAAAGAATACTGTAAATGCTGAAATTATAAGCACAAATAGGCAGTGCCTCGCTCTCACTGTATCTCCGCTTCCCATCTGTGAACTGAGACCACTGATTCTTTAAAAAGCCTTTCCAGTTCTGAAGTAAGTATGACTAGTACTTAATCATCAGTTACCTGGAGCTACCACCTACCCTCTCACAGGAAGGAGGGCTTCCCAAGACATTCTGAGAATCCCACTGCAGCCTCCAGGCACGTGCTACAACAATGAATCTCTGTGGTGTCATAAACTTTTCTGTGTGTTCACAATGGTAAACATCTCACCCTAACAGTTGACTTATGTCTGCTTTTTAAACAATTGCAACAGATGGTTGACACTTGAACAGAATATATAATTAGCTTTGCAATCTAACACTTCATTCTTATTTGTTCTTTCTCAAAGGAGAGAAGCTGTGCCTTATGCCATTGGGTCTAATCTGTTAGTTTAATCAGAAGTCGTGCTATGAAAGTTCTCAGGAGAGATGGGCTGTGGGAGGATTCCTAATCCCAGCCTTTCGGGGACATTAAAAAAAGCTGGGAGGGGGTGGAGAGAGAAATCTCAGTACTTTTTAAAAACTCATGCCTTGTTCTTATTTGTGTTCCAGATGAGGGAAGCTTTTATATGTTTTTCCTCATTTCTTCCATTTCACCTCCCTTAGCTTCAATTTCTTCATCTGGGTTAGTAATCCCTAACTCAGAGGCTACTCTGAATAATAAATGGTATAACTCCTGGAAATACGTAGCATAGAGATTGACACATAGCAGACACTCCACAAATATCCATCTTTGCTATGGATGAACTTAGGCAAAACTAAAGGGACATACATTCCTACTTGTTTGGACACTATTCAGGTGGTTTAAGGCATGAACTCGCAACTACTTGCTCAGTAATATTTCCTGAACCCACGTTTCAGGGAGAAGCCTCCATCAGTCTTTCTCTTTCTCTCCCTTATGGCACCTCCTCAGCACACTGCTTCTTCACACTCTTTACCAGGGTAGCTCCTATGTTGGCAGAAGTCCCTGGAGGCCCAGAAATCCTTCTTTAACCAACATTCTTGTGCCCCATATGAATCTATTCCAAATTCCACTCCTATCTCTGAGTTAAGAAAGCTTAAATCTAACATGCCATTCCCCCAAAGTTTAAATTTATAGAAGAGAGCTATTGTCACCTTACTTGTTATCTGCATGTTATATTCATGAAGGTTTTGATATTCAACCAACTTGAGTTTGTCAGAGAACTATGCTATTTCAGAGAACAGAACAAAAGTTCTAAGAGTAGAAGGCACAGAATTGTCAAAAAATAGAATTCAGTATATCAGAAGAAAATAATTCTATTTTACTCAAAGTATCCTAAAGCTATCCAATGACCCTTGATCAGAGATAACACTGCACTTGTTGCAGAAAAGATTATATGCCATCGAAGGTCACACTAAGATTTGGTAACTCAGTGAACTTTATACAACTCAAAAAGGGAGTGCTCCACTCCTTTGAAGAATGTAAAATCTCTAGGGAAATGGTTGGGGCAGGGGGGGCAGGGAGAACGATCTAGAATAATTTACAAATTCTAAAGAAATTAACGTAAAATACAAAGAAAGTTAATTGAAATGTCTTAAGAATTCAATCACCATAGTGAAGAGATGTATATTTATTGAGCTCTAAGTAATTTACATACTTCATATACAAGAAATGTGGTAACATATGCAATATTCTTAGCATAGAGGGTGGAATGTAGTGAATGCTTAGGAGAGGCTGACTACTATTATCTCATTCAATTTCAGAAACATTTCTGTTTTACAGATGAAGAAAATCAGGCTCTGAATATTTGGGCAGGGAGGCAAACTTCATAAAAAGAGAATGTGGCAAAATCAGGATTCCAAGTGAATCTTCCACACATTAAATTTCATCCATTTTTTTTTTCTGCTATTGCTACATGACTTGTCATTGAAGGTAAAAGGATTACTTATTCATATCTTATCTTGGCAGATGCAAAAACAATTCTATCACAGGTAGAGGGTACTTAAGATCTGCTTCCAAGTGATACATAAATCCATTGTGAGGAATTTTAGCATTCATTCATTCATTCATTCATTCAACAAATATTTAATAAGCATCCTAGGTGTCCGAAACTATTCTAGGCACTGGGGATACTAAAATAAAAAATTCACTTTAAAATAAATTTATGGAGTAAGCTGGAATATCTCTCTCTACTCAAAATTTTTGACTCAGAATAACATTTCTATTACTGGTTATATTGACTATACTCATTTTAAAAAAGATTTGTATTTATTTATTTGAGAGAGAGAGAGAGCACACAGGTGCTGGGGGGAGGGGCAGACGGAGAGGAAGAGGGAGAATCAGACTCTCCACTGAGCAAGGAGCCCAACACAGGGCTGGATCCCAGGACCCTGGGACAGACACTAAACTGGCTAAGTCACCCAGATGTCCTGACTATACTCATTTTTGAGTACAATTCTGTATCAGACTCTACAGGTATTGAGGTACAATGATAAAACGAGGCCCTTGGTTTTATTTATGAAAATATATATAATCATAACAAAAAATTGTAAAATGTGTAAAACATAAAGACAAAATTTCTCACAGTTCCAACCTCTCAGGAAAAACACCTTTAATATGTTTGTGTATTTTCTAAATTAATTACCATTGCACACACATATTTGCAATTTATAAGTCATTATATATACTGTTTTATGGTTTATTTCAAAGTTTTTTTTCAAAGTAAATTTTAAAATTCATAGAGCAGAGTGAACAAAGTTGACATATGTGTGCACCTGTGTGTCCTCTAACTAAATCAAAGATTATCTGTAGAACCTCAAAAAGTTCCTCCTGCTCATCTAAGTCAAGACTGTCTCCAGAGGTAACCACTATTCTGATATCTATCACTATATATTAATTTTGCCTGTTCTTGAGCTTCATACAAATTGAATTATGCAGGATGTACTCTTTCTTAAATGGTTGGTTCCACACAACATTTTGTTATGTCTTGCTTTTAATTTAGCATAACATCATAAGTAGTTTCCTTCAGGAGCTTTCATTCAAAGGTTTATGAGGTTTATGGAATGTTAACGAGGTGATAGGCACTGACCTAGTGTCTGTCTGTGCAGGAATATTCACTATATCTGTTACTATTTGATGATAAGTTGATGTCTCCTCAAATAAAATAAGGAGAAATTTTTACAAAAGGTATAAACATTTGGAAAGAAGAGATTAAAATTATTTTTGTTTTGATGGTAAGTTGACTCTTAACATTTTAAAATAATATATGGAATTAATGCAATATTTGGTAAGGTTGATGAAGAAAAGATACTAAACAACAGTTTTTTTTTTTTCCTATTTTAACAATATACATGTGGGAATCAAAATAGAGTCTTTTATTTTTTAAAGTAATTATTGGGCACTAACCAGGCATTTTTCTTCTTATTGGCACATGGGGATAAAATAAGTTAACAAAAGAAACAAAATTCTTCACCTTACTGCATACATATTCTAGAGAGGAAAAATAAAATATAACAATAAAGACAATCAATAAAAAACATTGTATGGTATGCTATAACCTGAAACGTATGTCAGAGGTGAAAAAATTAAGCAAGATAAGGATAAATTCAAAATTAAAAGGGGATGTACTTCTAAATAGAAAGGTTATAGTCCCAAGTTACTGTAATCAGATCAGTATAACATTATAGGAAAAATTTTTTTAAAAAGTCATTGAATAGGAAAAGAGAATCTAGATTTGAACCTAAATATGTATCATATTCTAATACATAATGGAGATGTTATTTTAATTCAGTGGAAAGGGAGGTGTGTTATTTATTAAATGGAGCTGGAACAGCCACTATCCATCTGGAAGTAAAGAAAAGCGAACCACTCTCTCATATTGTGCAGAAAAGGAAATCCTACTTAGAATAGAGATCTCATCTAAAAATAGAAATATAAAAATGATGATAATAAAAAGGATATCAAAACTATCTCATGAAAAACTAGAAAGTGCATGTATCTTTTATTCATTAAATACATATTTATTGAACTTTATGCTAGGTGCATAAGGCATATAAATAAACAAAACCTTGAACTCCATGTTTAATGACTAGAAGACAATAAATAGCAAGCAAAATAAATAATTATGCTCTATTCTGTCAGGAAGTAACAAAAGCTATGGAAGAAAGGAATAAAAAAAAGCAAAACAGTGAAAGAGAGATTATGAATGCTTTGCCCAGAGTGAATGAGTGGAGAGTAGGTCAAATTATAATACTAAGTAATTCCATAAAGTGAACTCATTGGACATGTGGCATTTGAGAAAAGACTTGAAGAAGGTGAACTGGTTACTTGGAGATTCCTTAGGCAACAGAACTCTAAGCAGAGTCAAATCTGATACAAAGAATCTAATGTAAGAGCATGCCTAAGGTATTTAAGAAAAAGCAAGGTAGGCATGTGTCTACAAGAAATTGCAGAGGAATTAACAGAATATTGAATCAGGTCATACATAGCTTTGTAGGCTCTTTTAAGAATTTGGTGTACAACCACTGTATCTGGAAAACCAGAAGTTAAGTTCTATTAGACAACAGAAAAATTAGAAATCTTATTGAGTTACATACAACAACAACAAAAAGGAAATAGATAAACAATATATTCAAGGGAAAGGTATTTGTAATAGCTAAGATATACTATATCTAGTATATCTATACACTATATACTAAAAAGGAAAATGCATTCAGTGTATTGAAAATAATTCAGAGAAGCAAAAAGATAGAACAGTTCAACAGGCATGGAAATTTTTAAAAATTTATTTTTCATTGTTTTAAAAGATTTTATTTATTTATTTGAGAGAGAAAGAGAGAGCGCATGAGTGGAGGGGTTAAGGGAGGGACAGAGGGAGAGGGAGAAGTAGACTCTCCACTGAACAGGGAGCCTGACATGTGGGGATGGATCCTGGGACCCTGAGATCATGACCTGAGCCAAAGGCAGATACTTAACCTACAGAGTCACTCAGGTGCTCCAGACATGGAAAGTTTATTTACCTTTCTAGAAAAGTCCATGGAAATTAAAATAACAGTAACATATGAACATATGTCTATAAGATGGGAATAAATTAATAAGAAAAAACATAAATCAGAGCATTTTTGAAGCAGTTTGTTAACATCTAGTAACCTAATGAGTTATTTAAAGTATAATTTTAAGTTATTGTTCTTATACCTTTTAAAGTCTTTTTATCAGAATTAATTCAAACACTGATTAGAAAGTTTTGACCAGGGGCGCCTGGGTGGCTCAGTGGGTTAAGCCTCTGCCTTCCGCTCAGGTCATGATCCCAGGGTCCTGGGATCGAGCCCCACATCGGTCTCTCTGCTCAGCAGGGAGCCTGCTTCCCCCTCTCTCTCTCCCTGCTGCTCTGCCTACTTGTGATCTCTGTCTGTCAAATAAATAAATAAAATCTTTAAAAAAAAAAAAGAAAGTTTTGACCATACAGATAGGGTGTGTGTGTGTGTGCACGCACACACACGTGCACATGCAAACACGTGTGTGTGCACATAGTATACTCTTATACATATATTCACATAGGTGTTTCTGGATGGGCTCAAGATTGGGAACAAGATGCCTAGTGGTGGGTTCTTTAATCATAAACTTGTCTTTTTTTTTTTCTATATAGTGATATGTATAAGCATGTATAGGTGTATATATTTTTCCAAATTAATATTTATTGTGCATAAATTTTCAAGTTTACAAGAACAGCCTTAATACCCTTTCTTTTATTCCAATATCCTTATTGCATAGTTGTGGAAACTGAGGCTCCCCCAAAACACCCAACTTCACATAATTTGTGAATAACAATGCCAAACACAGCTCTTTTTCACTTTCTCTCTCTCTCTTTCTCTCTCTCTCTCTCTCTCTTTATAACCTTACCAATGTTCTCTTTGGAATAAGAGCCCGAGAATGTTGAATTAAATGTACCCACATAATATAAAGCTCACTTGTCTTCTCTGAGTTCTCTCCACATTTTTTCCACTTTGTTTCAGCATCTTCCAATCTTTTAAAAGTTTTTGTGTGAAATGAAGTACCATGCAAAAGTTCTTTGTACTGGGGACACATTTGTTCTTTGATTATTGTGTTATATTTCCCATTACAGGGACATCAGAGAGAAACATCTGGCCAACAAATTGCCATGGAGTGGAGATGGAGAGTTACCGGGACGCGCATACCGCTCTATGGACAAGCGACAAAGGATTCTGAAGGCATTGATGCCAACACATTCACATTAGAAGAGAGAAAAGAAAGAGCATTTTGTCCCAAGATTTAAAAAAAAAAAAAAAAGACATATACAAATGTCAACAAAAGTCCACAGCTGCTTTAAATTTTATCCCAAGTGAAAAAAAAAAAAAAATGAAGTCTTTCAACTTTGTTGAGCACTTTCTTTTGGCAATAAAGATTTTACTTATTTACAACTATATCTTTAATCACCCTGATCTAGATAGTCTACATTTATATAGATAAAACAGCTAAGACCAAGAAAAGAAAAATAATCTGCCCAAGCTCACAGAGTCAGTTATCAGCTTTGCTAGAACCAGACTTATATTTTCTGACACCATTGTTCTCCCACTCCTGTCCTCACAGAACAACCTGGATGAGGTAGTGAATGATTACAGAAAACAGAATCCATAGTTAAAGGAACACAAAAGTGAAAAAAAAAAAAAGTATTGTTAAAACCATATACCTACTCTAACTGCATGGAATACATCTTCAGCAACACTGATATCAACTTTATATTTATTGGACACAGGGGAATTAGTTTCTTGAAGGTGGGAGACAGTTCATTCATCTCCTATCATCACCATCGTTGTATCTCTTTGTCAGTACAACATTTTTCTTCACTTTTCAGTACCTTGAATTCATGGGGTATATCTTTGATTTTTGGTCCTTGGGCAACCTCAATAATGATCACAAAGCAGGTGTGGATAAAAGTTGTTGAATATGCATAGGTGACACTTCTACTTGTGGACATGGGACCATAGGAAGTTGTTCATGTCTCCTAAACCCTTCATCACAGTAATCTCTAGTTATTCTCTCTCTCTCATCTCTCTCTCCCTGAACCCCACCCCTTTGTGCGTATGCAGACGGACACTTTCCCAGTACTGTCACTCAGAATCTTTCAATATGTATGACACTTTATGTTTTAGTGTGGTATCAGAACTAATTTGTCTACCTCTGTCAACTGATCATCTTTTATTAGAAATACAATTTTGGGGGAGTTTCCTGTAGGCTACTGAATGTTCTAGGTGTTAGGGATAAAATGTGCAGAAACCACTTTTGTACTTATGCAGAAGACTCACAGATGCACAAGGAGCTAGGGAGCACTAAGAACCCTGTTTAGAAGTGACACCTGGGCAGGTAAGTATAGGGAAAGGCAGTGGAGTTTTGGGGGAGGCTTTTTCAGATTGATGGATCTGCATGTATGAAGAGCAAATGGTACATGAAAATGTCTGAGAGAAAATACATGTTCATCATTGTGGACTGTGTATGTTTATTTGGAATAATCGGAAGGAAGATAAATTCTGAGAGATGGGAAAGAAAAGTGATAAAATCTGGGAGTAAGCAGTACTAAGTCATACATGGCTTTGTAAACTGAGCTTAATAGCTTATATTTTATCAAACCCTTTTATCAAACCCTTAAGACCCTGGTTTTAAGTAAGGGGAATGTTATATTCATATTGCTTTTAGGAAAGACTACTCAGCTGTGTGAAATAATGGTGAGATGAGCAGCAATGAAAGGGGAGAATGTGTTCCATCATCTGAAATGTTAACATGATTGGAAACTGGGAGGGCCTGCATGTATTGGGTCTCTGTCACGTGGTACAATGGGACAGGTAGGATTTGAGATGAAAGTCAACAAAGAGCCTGGCACAAAGTATACATACAAACTGTATTCTGTATGTCTTTTATATGTGTGTGGGAAGGCAGGGTAAGAGGTGGTCTAACTACAGTCAGATCTTCAAGAAGCACTGAGTCTTTCAAGAATTATACCCCAGCTCTTCCAGTATCCTTAAAAAAATGTTTTTAGTTCCATTTTGTATATGACTGTCTCTAGGTGTTCCTTATCATGAGACAAAAAAAAAAAAAAACAAAGGGGGAATGTGATGGCTGGCTCCTCATCCAGTCTTTGAGTGTGACACTGTCTGTTCAAATACACCCTCTTCATGTGTGCATGGAGGATATCAAGGGAGACATTTTTATTATCCTCATCTTTATATGTTCTTGGTGTCTGTGTCTCCTTGAGAGCCTATGGTGGAGTAGTAAGGTGATAAGAGGGCCATATGGACCATATACTTACTATTTACCATTCATTACCTCCTACTCTATTTGATGGGAAGGAGGCATATAATGCCTTTTTTAAAGCAGAGGTTAATTTTATGTGTCAACTTAACTGGGCCATGGAATTCCCAGATACCTACTTAAACATTTTTTTTCTTGTGTGTGTTTGTGAGCTAGTTCTAGAAAAGATCTGAGTTGGTAGACTGAGTAAAGGGCTGAACGGAACAAAAAGGTAGAGGAAGGTTGAACCCGCCCTATACCTGAATGTTTGAGCTAAACACAGGTTTTCTCCAGCCCTCCAACTGGGTCTTTAACCATCCGTGCTCCTGGCTCTCAATTTTTCAGGCTTGGACTAGAATCTACACCACTGGGGCTCTAGCTCACAGGCTTTCCTGGGTCACCAGTTTGCAGACCACATAATCACATGAGCCAATACCTTCAAATCAGTCTCCTAGATAGATAGATAGGTAGAGCAATAGGAATATAGATAGAGATTTGTTCTGCTTCCCTGGAGAACTGTGATGTATACAGATGGTAAACAAAGAAAATTATGTTAAAAGGTCATTATGGAAGAAGAGAATGGGTTGCAGTGAAACATCTTTCATTGCTATAGTTCCAACTGCTTTGGAGTCAGGGGAAATTTCTACAGGGATGGCAGCTTGACAGCAAATGGCTGAGTTTCTAAAAGACTGCATGATCACTTTTCTAAATAAACTGTGAGGTGTCTCTTCAGTGAGATAAAATGCAAGGATCCCGTTTAAAGGAATGCTATAACCCCAATCCGCCTGACAAACAAGTCAGTCTTAAATGTCAAACAAAAACATCACATTTCTATGAAACTTCCCCAATCCCTCAGGCAGAGAATGTTCATGACTTCCTCTGTGCTCTCAAAAAACCACGTACACTGTATATTATATAATACAAGTTTGTATTTTACTGTACAGTTTAATTTTGCATTTGTGTGTAAATTGGCATCACAAATATATTAAGATTAGGTTGTTTTTATCATGCCTTACATCTATGTATTCAGAACCTTCACACACAAAAAAAGGTGGTCAGCAAAAAAATTGCCTTTTAAATGAATGAATCAATCAACATAGATTTTCAGAAATATCTCCTAAGAATATTTTTTAAAAGATTTATTCATCCATTTTGGGGTGTGGCATGAGGGACAAAGTGAGAGGTAGCGGGGAAGCAGGTTCCCCACTGAGGGTGGAGCCTGAGGTGCAGGGCTCCATCTCAGGACCCTGAGATCATAACCCTAGCCAAAATCAAAAGTTGGACACTCAACTGACTGAGCCACCCAGGCACCCCCTAAAAATATTTGTTAATATTTGGGGAGGAAATAATTATAGACTGATAAGAAATAGCAAAAATAGTACTAAGAAATATTCCTTGTACTCATCCTCACTCAGCTTCCCCTAGTGATAACATCTTATGTAATATCTTGCATATTATACATTATCAAAAGAAGGAAACAGGTATTGCTACAATGCAGTTACCTAGATCTTACTTGGATTTCATTTACTTTTGCATGCCCTGATTTTTTTTTCTATTTCTTTTTTGTAAGTTTGTGTGTACAGTTCTATGAGGTTTTATCACCTGAACAGATTTGTATAATAGAGATAAAGAACTGCATGCCTTTCTGTATTTTCATTGTTAGTGTATAAGAAAGCCACTGATTTCTGTACATTGACTTTGTATCCTGCCACGTTACTGAATTGCTGTATGAGTTCTAGTAGTTTAGGGGTGGAGTCTTTGGGTTTTCCATATAAAGTATCATGTCATCTGCGAAGAGAGAGAGTTTGACTTCTTCACTACCAATTTGGATACCTTTTATTTCTCTTTGTTGTCTGATTGCTGTTGCTAGGACTTCTAATACTATGTTGAACAACAGTGGTGAGAGTGGGCATCCTTGTCGTGTTCTTGATCTCAATAGGAAAGCTGTGAGCTCTTTCCCATTGAGGATGATATTTGCTGTGGGTCTTTCATAGATAGATTTTATGAAGTTCAGGAATGTTCCCTCTATCCGTATACTTTGAAGCGTTTTAATCAGGAACGGATGCTGGATTTTGTCAAATGCTTTTTCTGCATCAACTGAGAAGACCATGTGGTTCTTCTCTCTTCTCTTATTGATTTGTTCTATTACATTGATTGATTTGCGAATGTTGAACCATCCTTGTAACCCAGGGATGAATCCCACCTGGTCATGGTGGATAATCTTTTTAATGTGCTGTTGGATCCTGTTTGCTAGGATCTTGTTGAGAATCTTAGCATCCATATTCATCAGTGATATTGGTCTGAAATTCTCCTTTTTGGTGTGGTCTTTGCCTGGTTTGGGGATCAGGGTAATGCTGGCTTCATAAAAAGAGTCTGGAAGTTTTCCTTCTGCTTCCATTTTTTGAAACAGCTTCAGGAGAATAGGTGTTATTTCTTCATTGAAAGTTTGGTAGAATTCCCCAGGGAATCCATCAGGTCCTGGGCTCTTGTTTTTTGGGAGGTTTTTGATCACTGCTTCAATCTTGTTACTAGCCATCAGGGAGATTCAAATTAAAACCACATTGAGATACCACCTTACACCAGTTAGAATGGCCAAAATTAGCAAGACAGGAAACAACGTGTGTTGGAGAGCATGTGGAGAAAGGGGAACCCTCTTACACTGTTGGTGGGAATGCAAGTTGGTGCAGCCACTTTGGAGAATAGCGTGGAGATTCCTTAAGAAATTAAAAATAGAGCTTCCCTATGACCCTGCCATTGCACTACTGGGTATTTACTCCAAAGATACAGATGTAGTGAAAAGAAGGGCCATCTGTACCCCAATGTTTATGGTAGCAATGGCCACGGTCGCCAAACTGTGGAAAGAACCAAGATGCCCTTCAACGGACGAATGGATAAGGAAGATGTGGTCCATATACACTATGGAGTATTATGCCTCCATCAGAAAGGATGAATACCCAACTTTTGTAGCAAGATGGACGGGACTGGAAGAGATTATGCTGAGTGAAAGAAGTCAAGCAGAGAGAGTCAACTATCATATGGTTTTCACTTATTTGTGGAGCATAATAAATAACACAGAGGACATGGGGAGATAGAGAGGAGAAGGGAGTTGAGGGAAATTGGAGGGGGAGATGAACCATGAGAGACTATGGACTCTGAAAAACAACCTGAGGGTTTTGAAGGGGTGAGGGGTGGGAGGTGGGGGGAGCCAGGTGGTGGGTATTATGGAGGGTACGCATTGCATGGAGCACTGGGTGTGGTGC
This sequence comes from Enhydra lutris kenyoni, assembly GCF_002288905.1. Taxonomy (NCBI): domain Eukaryota; kingdom Metazoa; phylum Chordata; class Mammalia; order Carnivora; family Mustelidae; genus Enhydra; species Enhydra lutris. The sequence continues at coordinate 1,872,121 of NW_019154114.1, read as the reverse complement.
AAAAACAATGAATTCTGTTACACTGAAAAGAAATAAAAAAAAAAATCAAAAAAAGAACTGCGTGCCACCACAGAGGAACTCCCTTGTGTTCATCCGTTCTGGACACTCTCTCCCTCTATTCCCTAAAGCCTGATAACCACTGATGTGGTCTCCATCTCTATAATTTTGTTACTTTGAGAATGTTATATACATGGAATCATATGCCATGTAACCTTTTAAGACTGTGATTTCTTCACTCAGTATTATGGCCTTGAAATCCATACAATTTACCACATTTATCTGTAGTGTGTTCTTTCCTATTGCTGAGTAGTATTCCATGGTATGGATGTACCACAGTATGTTTAGCCAGACTCCTAAGAGTTTTATTTGATTTTTCCATTTTTTTCCCCTGAGTACCATCTAATGTTTATACTTCTCCCAGAAAATATAGTTAAAAACCTCTTCCTAAAAAATAAAACAAAAACAAACAAACAAAAACAAAAACCTTCTTCCTCAGGACCCTTTGTGTGCTTCCAAGTAAGTTCTTTAAAAAAAAAAAAAAAAAAATTCAGTTCAATTAACCACCATATAGAACATCATTAGTTTCAGATGTAGAGTTCTGTAATTCATCAGTTGCATATAACACCCAATGCTCTTCACACCACCTGGCCTCCTTAATGCCCATCACCTAGATACCCTGTCCCCATCTACCTCCCCTCCAGCAACCCTCAGTTTCTCTCCCATAGTTAGAGTCTCTCATGGTTTGTCTCCCTCTCTGATTTCTTCCAATTTGATTTTTCCCTCCCTTCCCCTATGATCCTCTTCACTAAACAAGTTCTTTATAAGCCATGCCTCTTAATCCAAAGTCCCTGCTGTGCCAGAGAGGAATGACTAGATATCTACCTTGGCTTTCCAGAATTCTCTAACTCAGTACTAGCGATAGCTAATTCCCTGTAGTAAAGACATAATGTTTATAGAATCCTGACAAGAGTTTGGAACTGTACCGATTCACAGTAAGTAATTTTGGGAAGTGTTCCTAATTCACTCTACTCCTCTTGTCCCGTTAATCTTTTACTCCAAGGTTGTTTTTTTTTTTTTTTTGGCAACACACTTTTATATGTTATCATAAAGAATTTCTTTTTTCTAAACTGTGAATAACTCAGTGAGTCTGAGAGTTTGTTCTTTGGGTGGAAAAGTTTTTAAAGGATTATCAGTGATATTTGATGTAGCTGCTGCAAGAACTAAACTTAACAAATCAATATACACTTACAGTCTCCCCAGTGACTTGGGTGGGGAGGAGACGGTGGTGATAGAAGTGGGAAAGCCTTCCACAGCATTTTCTACTCTAAATGGTGGGTTTGGCATTTTTTTAGTACAATAATGATTCAAACACACAAAAGGAATCCCCACAATGCTAAATAAAGAGCAGTTTGTGTTCTCCTTCACACTTTCTTTTTTTTCCCCCCCTCTCATCCTGAGATTAGGGCAAAGAATGGGAAAAAAAAAAAAAAAAGTAATGAAAGTCTAACTCAGTGAAAGACAAGTGCTTTCTTTCTCTATTAGGAGTACAAAGAGGGAGACATCCCAAGGACTATCGTGTATATTCTGGAAGGAATGCCTGCCCCCAGAAATAGCAAGCTTAACCTTCTTCAAGTCTCATTTTTCTGAATTATCAAGGCTCAATCTTGCTCTTTTGTTACTGGATACGTCTCCCACAGAACTCAAATACCTCTTTCCACTGACCCTGGAACTGAGGGTGGAGGTAGCAGGGAGGTGGGTAAGGACGGAACCAGTGTATTTTATGTTTCTTATAATCAGTTTCTTTCAGGTGCTTTCCGGGGACTGCCTGATCCCTTCACAATGCTTCTGCTCCTGATCAAGGGAAAGAAATGTGATCTCACAGTCTCCTTGTAGCTCTCCTTCACAAAAATGATTCTCTTGTACTGAAACCAAAACGAATTCTAGGGCATGGCTGAAAAGTAAGCATTCTTGGCCTGTTTTCAATTTCTCCGATCCCGAGCCATGACTGGAAATTGTTAAGCAGTCTTTCTCATGGCTTCTTTTTGTTTTTACTATTTTGGTTTCCTTTATATGAATCATTTTTCACTGTAGTGAAAAAAAAAGCAAAGGAGGAAAAGGCAACACAGTGCCATAGAATATAATGTTTGGTCTCTGCCGAGTTCCTTTAACTCAAACCATTAGTTGGGGCATTTCTAGGCTGGTTTTCTGACTGGAAAGGGATTTAAAAATTAGAGAAACTAAAAATAGCCCTCATGCTGAAGGTCAGAATTCAACTAGAAGTATTCACTGCCTCTAAGAATGTTAGGGGGATTTCCAGAGGATCTTGCCCCAAAACCTCTCACTTGGGATCTCTAATTTTTACATGTGAGTTCAAGATTAAAACAGATATTTTCTATTTTCTTAATACTTCTGGAATGCTTTCTATTCCCAAATTGGATAGAATAGGAACAAAATCATGGCATTTCCCAACTCTTGGTGCATGCTGTAAGTAGAAATCTGACTTTGTAGAAAGAATTAAATTTTGAAGACAGATAGGCCTGGTTGTATTTTCTCATTTTGTTATGCATGAGAAACTGATTTTTGGAGATGCCCATCACCATTTTGATATGGAACAGTGTAATTCTACCTTCCTTATAATGCTACTTGTGGCATTATAATGTGCACAGAATATCCAAACCACTGTTTTGCACATGGGGTTCAATAAAATGTAATTTCTGAGGAAAAAAAACAAAAAAACTTAGATCAGTTACAGGCCTTAAAAATAGTTGACTCAGGCTCCCTGCATTTATAAACAGGAAATCAAACCTAGAGACGTGAATTTACTAACACAGAAAGCTAGTATTAGAGATCTTCTGAGTCCCTGGCTGATATATGTAGAGTAGTTTTGACTTACATTTACAACTTCTGTGTACATTTTTAAATATTTATAGTACATAGATGCTCAGTACTTACAATAAATAGTCCCAGAGTAAATCTGACATATATCCAGTAATATAAAACCATAAACACAGGTGAAGGATGATGATTACTCTAATAAAAATAGAAATAAAACAGATTCTGCCAGATCCAAACCAAAGACTGAATTCAATATGAAGATAAAAGATGAGTTCACTTATTTTTATCATTTTCAGCCTACATCTGACTCTGTTACCCAATAAATGTTATGCTGGGACTGTTATGTAACATCCTCAATTCAGCTGTTGTTCCAGCAGATGATATTAAAACTCCTTCAGCTGCCCTTAAGATAATGTAACAAATGGGTTTTACTTCCTCAGAATTTCTGGCAATGACTGAAAACTTATTCAACATATGTCTAGAAAGACAAGCTGTGGAAAAGGACAGAAACATAATTATTCAACTTATTAAGTATATTCCTAAACTTACCTCAGAATAATAGGGCTGACAGCTCCTACTGGATGAGGGAGACTTATAGCCCATTGCCTGGGACCTCAATGGTGAGAGAGAGCAAGGACAAAGATGGGTATAAAAATGCACAGAGGCTGAAGGATGTACATTCATGTCTTGTATTAAAGATATGATGTAACTTTTGGAAATACATCAACGACATGATATATAAACAGCCTCTTGTATCTCCTCTACATTGCATTACTGAAACAAAATAGAACTTTCAGTTTATAAAGTTTGACAACACTTAAGTCATCTGCTATTCAGATCATTCTTTTTTACCTTCTTAACAATTTTTAAATGAACAGTACAATATTGTTAACTATACACACATTGTTGCATGGCAGATCTCTAGAACATTTTGTCTTGCATGATAAGAAGCTATACTGATCAAACAGCAACTCCCCTTTGCCCCTTCCCCAGACCCCTGGCAACTACCATTCTACTTTGCACTTCTAAGAATTTGACTACTTTATATACTTAATGTAAGTAGAATCATGCAGTATCCAACATAATTGAGATCAGGATCTTAGAGAGATGTTTGTACTCCCGTGTTCATGGAAGCATTATTACACACAAGAGACTTTAAAAAAAAAAAACAAAAACTAAGTGTCCATCAGTGGATTAGTGAATAAAGAAAACATGGTATATATACACAATGGAATTTTATTTAGTCTTAAAAAAGAAAGAAATTCTGTCATATATTACAACAAGGATGAATCCTGAAGAAATTATGCTACGTAAAAAAACCCAGTCTTGGAGGGCAAAACCTGCAAGAGATCCTTTAAGGCTATATTTTGTAGAGGCATAATCTGCTTTTCTTTTTGAAATTAAGGTTTTTACACTTAAAAATGTATTTTATTTATTTATTTGGGAGAGAGAAAGTGTGCATATTGAGGGGAGGGGCAGAAGGGAGGGAGAAGCAGAAGCAGACTCCCTGCTGAGCCCCAGGCATTGAGCCCCAGGTGGGGCTTGATCCCAGGACTCCCGGATCATGACCTGAGCCAAAGGCAGATGCTTAACCCACTGAGCCACCCAGGTGCCCCAGAAATTAAGGTTTATTTTAAAGATAAACTATACTGTTATACTCATTTGTACAATCAAAACTAAAGACTTCATGCTATTGATTAACTAGGGTTTTATTCAGAGTAATTATCAAAACATTTCTCATAAAGTGTTTGAGACTAACTCCTTATAGATAATATAAAAATGACCAGGAAGAAACAGATTAATATTATATTAGTGTTATATAATCTAAAAAAGAGGACTTTTAACTCTTTGGGTATCAGTTTTCTTAGTGGGGCAGGGGTGAGGGTAGGGAAGGTGAAGCTTTTGAAACTATAAAGGGATCCTGATAGTTCTAAGTTTACGGAAGTCAACATGGTATGGAGTTAAAATATTTTCCCAAGGATCTGGAGTCAGAAAGCCCGAGTTTGAATTTGATTATACCACTAAATAACTTTGTGGTCTGGTTTTATAGTCTTGGCTCCTTCATCCATAAAATGATGCTGACGCCGGCTGCTTTCCAGTTTGTGTGTGTAAACACGTGCCACTGTTTAATATACGGATATATTTCTCACTTCCTAAACATATGAGTATTCCCTAATGATTCTATAATTAGTATTAGTCAATAGGATATATTTCATCCTAAGGGCCTACTTGATGTCTTTTAATGTGCTCTCTATCAGGATCATGAGGACACAGGATTCTTTCCATCACGGATTTAAGTGAATCTAAAGTTGTTTGGGAGGATCCCAGAATCTGAGAATTGAGGGGCAGGACCTGGAATCTGAGATCTAAAAATGATGGGACACCTAGGAAGGCTAAACCAAAGACAAGTCATGATCCAAGACTCAAATCTTATCTCATGATGAGATTAAGAAACATTGTAAATTTCTGGGACAGAAAGTATTTCTTAATATCTATTTATTTAAAAAAATATTTTCCCAGGGATGCCTGAGTGGCTCAGTCAGTTAAGCGTCTGCCTTTGACTCAGGTCATGATCCTAGGGTCCTGGGATCAAGTCCTGCATCAGGATCCCTGCTCAGTGAGGAGCCTGCTTTTTCCTCTGCCTGCAGCTCCTATGCGTGCTTGCTCTCTCTCTCTCTCTCTCATTTTGCCTCTGACAATAAAATCCTAAAAAAATAAAAAATAAAAAAAAATAGTTTCCTAGACAGATACTCAAGGACAATATCGATTTGTTTTTCCCAATAGACCTTCTGTATCTCATGAAACTATTCTAAGTATTTGTGGATGCCTTGCTGGCACTGTTGTGGATGGAAAAGCTGGGCTGAAAGATGTAAAAACCCGTCTTTTAGGAGACTTGTTGGACCAGATGGTGCTTGACAGAAAATAGAGCTTGCACTTGGCTGGCAATAGAGAGGCCTCAACCATGCCTCAAATACTTAGGATAGGTAAAGTCTAGTGTACTCTATGAGACAAGCAAGAATTCCTCTCCGTATATTTATTTGTGTTGACTGAGAAGTGGGCTTGGGCCCAATCATAGATCCTTTCAGTGAAAAAGGGAAAGAAAGAGGGTGGGAGAAGTGCTTTGGATGGACTGGAAAAAAAAAAAAAGTCATCCAAACAAAACATTATGATGCTTCTGACATCCATTTACCTAACAGAACTTTATTATATTTCCTTTTTAAAGTCAATTATATATCGACCATCTTTTACCTCTTAGCTGGGACCACCTTCCATTTATTTAAAACCTTTTCATAAATATTACAGAAGGGAGCCAATGCCACCTGAACACTTGAGTTTATTTTGTGTAATAAATGTTGAAGCCCAACAAGTCCAACATGCCTTTTTCTGGCTTTTCCCTTTTTCATTTCATTTTACTAAAAAAAAAAAGAGGAGATTGAAATTCTGCCTGATTCTATGTTACTTAGTACTTATTAACTTGTCAGCAGTCCTTATTCTTTAAAAATACTGCATTTTAATTCATTCCTGGAGGCTATGCTACCCAAGAGAAAATATTTGCAGGAACACTATAATATCTGACCGAAAATTTTTATTCTCAATTGCTGCTATTCATATAGTTTTCAGTCAGGACTGATGTCCTCTGGTAGAAACAATCATTGTTCATATATTCATTAATCTGGATTGTGTTAACTATTGATGGCTTTAGAAATTTATCTTATGTGAACTCCCTTGTGTTCATTGGAACATTTAATGATAACTGTTGAGTGGTGATGCATTTTAGCACTTCAGAGTAGGTATAAAATGGCATTTATTTAAATAAAACTATCATCAAAATAGCATATTAATTAGAAATATTTTATTACTATGGTACTAATGAGGAAACTAAGATCGGGGAAGTTGAATGACAGCTTACTGAACCCTTAGCGGCAATATAACACCCATGCGTGCAATGCACAGGAGTGAGTGCACCTGGGCCTCAGATAGCTCTCTCAGTGTTGTGTCATGCCATAGTGCTTGCTTTTAACAACTATCCTGGGTGCTCAGCTTTCTCTGGGTCTTCATAGCAGTCATTCAAGATTTCAACCTTTGAATTGCCAGGTACTATGAGAGGTTTCTTCCCATGGCACAGCTAGTCCTTAGTACAACAAAGAATGTTCTAATAAATGTCAAATCACATTATTGTTTGTTCCTAGAGCTCATGAAGTGATTTTGTCTAAATTCATAATGTTTTTATTTGATCCAAAAGCTTTGAGTTATTTCTATATATATACATGACACTGGCTGAGATTGAAATACATGTTAGTTAATGATTTTAACAATGGGTTGGAAAGCACTGCTTAATTTTTTTATAGAATTAAAAAGATGGCAAAAAAAATTTTTGTGCTTACAATTCCGTCGATGATGTTAATCATTTCCTTAAAGTAATGACATAAATCACCAGTGTCTGTCATCCAATAATTATATGCCTGGCTATTTCTGCTCAATTGAAAATAAGTTCCTATCACATAATACTTTTTATGAAAGAAACACATTCTTCCTCAAGCATTTAAACAAACTCTGGTAATTTGGCATCCACGTCTTTTATGTCATTTACACTGCACCACGCACATTAAAATTAGTCTGGGTAATAATGTGTTAAAATCAACAAATAATGTGCATATTAATCTCAGCTACAAGGTGTATGTAAAACTCAAAACTTTGGGATGAAAACAATATTCTGGAAGTCAATGACAAGGACTGTATCTTAATCATGTTTGTGCCACCAAAGCCCTGAAAATATATATCCTTGTAGATGTAATCATTTGGCAACATATGCTGTTATTTTGCCTCTTCTTTCGGAGCTAACATATTTATATCACGTTGTTGCTTGCAAACAACAAAAGACAACTAGATAACTCAAGAGGAAAGTAAGTTTAATAGAAGGTCCATAAGGAAGTAAGAGAACTAAAGGGGGCCAGTCTGTGGTCACTGCAGATTCCATCACTACTTCTGGCCCTGCTTCTCATCTCAAGTAATGGATGTGGGTGTCCCCACTTCAAAATGAATTCTGAACTGTCTCTACACTTTGTATTTCCAACTCAAGATTCCAAGTACTGGGCAAAAGCACCCACTTACCATTAAGAGGTAAGGTAAGGTAACCGTGTTGCAGCTAACGAAAAATTGGAGGGGATGGTATTGGACACTTCGGCTTTTCAGATGTGAGCACAGGAATTACAAAGAGACAGCAACTGTTTCCCAGGAAATGACTGAAAAAGGCTGGTTTGATTTCACTGAATAAGCACAATATTTTCATTACTGAAAAGAGTTAATCTGGGTGGCAGTTAGGGGAAGGGAAACAAAAATGTAAGGCTAGAACACTTGTGTTCAAACATATTCTTAGCTACTGATTAAATTTGGGATCAAAATACAACTCTTCAGTAAAAATGAGAATGGTCAAACAGCAGAGCACTTTTCAAGTAGAAGAGGTGTCTGTTGAATTTTAGCAAGTGTGCTAAATGAATGGGGCAGATTTATCAAAATAGCTTTTTTTAAAAATTTTATTTATTTATTTGACAGAGATCACAAGTAGGCAGAGAGGCAGACAGAGAGAGAGTGAGAGAGAGAGAGAGAGAGGGAAGCAGGCTCTTGGCCGAGCAGAGAGCCCGATGCGGGACTCGATCCCAGGACCCTGAGATCATGACCTGAGCCGAAGGCAGAGGCTTAACCCACTGAGCCACCCAGGCGCCCTCAAAATAGCTTTTAAGCCATTTTTCATTTGATTCCTGGGCCTTACCAGACAGATAGAAAGCAAAATCACATTTTTATGTTAATTGCAGGCCTCCATTCTACAAGTCTGACACCTGAGTTCTTAACAAAGATGCCAGAGTAAACTGAAATCATAAACCAAATTCCACAACATAGCTGTTGCAGCCAGTTCACCCCAGCCATACTCTCCAGAAAAACTAATGAATCTATTAAGATCTTATAGATGTTGCCAAAGAAACAATAATACATGATTTAAAAGATACAGAAAATCCTTACACAAATTGTCAGATGCCTACAATCATAAAGTCTCTGATAAACATATCAGAGATTTCTATGAATGAAGTTAAACACATATATTTGTCTTGTTTATTTGAATAACACTTTGGTTGTGTAAGGGCTTTCTTAGCCACAAAAATAGTTTCTTCTCTCTTAATATAATAAAAATGACAAAGATGACAACAACCAACTGTAACTTGCCTTTGCTAAATCAAACCTATAATCAAAGATTTATTTTATCCACATAATGACATGATGAATAATTAATGCTTTCCCTCTAAAATCTTTTCTATTTTAATTTTAAACTAATTTAAAATATATATGTTCCTGGTAGCCTGTTAGCAAAAATAATCACAAGCCTTGGATCTTGCCATTCTCGGAAAATGCAACAACTGCAAGTTTCCAGGGTAATGCTGGCTCTGGGATTGCCCTTGTTTCTACTCTGGGAACTGAACCACTAGCTCCTAGTTTCATTCATAGTTCCCACTTCTGCCCTTTGGACGTTGTCCCCATCTTGATTTCCATGGATCAGTCCTGAAAGCCTCTAAGACCAAGATTCAAATGATTTCCTTTTCCTTTTCCTGCTCTGATAAGCAAATATCAGAAATATACAAACTCTAATCCTAACTAAACAACCCTGACATCATTCCCGGTGTCCAGATGGGTGGATATTATTATCCTTACTGGAGATACACATTAACAGAAATTCAGTGGGTTAAAGTCACTTGCCCCAGTATAGCTTTTCTGATATTTTTATATAAAAATATGCCTTAAAAATCCCCTAAGTGAGGGGTGCCTGGGTGGCTCAGTGGGTTAAAGCCTCTGCCTTCGGCTCAGGTCATGATCCCAGGGTCCTGGGATCGAGCCCCACATCAGGCTCTCTGCTCAGCTGGGGGCCTGCTTCCTCCTCTCTCTCTGCCTACTTGTGATTTCTGTCTGTCAAATAAATAAATAAAAATCTGAAAAAAAAAATCCCCTAAGTGAGCATAAATGTAGGGAAAAAAAAACCTTCATTATTTATAATCCATACCTCTAAAATGTTATTATGTACGAAGAAAAAGAAAATATTTTAAAATTACTTGAAAAGTTCATTTAAGTAACATGAAGTTCTTTTGAACTTAACTGATCACCCTAGTCATTTTGGATCATCTCATAATCTATTAATCAAGCTAAATGTTGCATCTCCTTACCCAATAAATTATTTCCACTTCTGAAAATAAGAACACAAACGTATCACCCCCCAAAGCACACACACACTTTTAATTCCCAGTCTTTTATAGTGAAAAGTCTGATAAGGGGCTCATGCTTCATTCTGCTCATACCTTTCCATTACGCCATTACCAATGATCTACTGTGACTGTCTCTCCTACTCTTTATATAAAAATAAAAATATGAATATGAATATAAATATATAGCTTCTGAAAAATGTTCCAGTGCCCTTGTACACACTGTTTCCCCTGCAGGAAATACCCTTAGGTATCTCCTCCTACATACTACTCAGACATTACTTCCTCTATGAAGATTTATGTATAAATCAGAACTCAATGATTGCAAGTGACCGAATATCCAAACTAGTAGAAAGAATGCAAGTTATCAGATAAACTCAACTTCACCTCATACTCTGCATCCCACTTAACCTTGAACTTGATTTTGATCTTTGTTTTAAAATCAATCAATCAATCTATCTATCTGTCTCAGTAGAGACTGATGCCGCAAGCCAGCATCTGGTATAGAATAAGAATTAAGTAAGTGTTGTTTGAGTGAATTTTAGATCTAAAGGTTCTTATAATCAAAAAAGGGAATTAGAAAATTCCCTTATCTCTTGATATATATCAGGTGTCAACAGCATGACTTTTGATTCACTCTCCTTAAATAATTGTATTGACCTGCACACAACCTTAACAAACTGCATTTTAAATTTGTGGAAGGAGAATAAGGTATAAGAGAGAGAAAGGGAGAGTGAGAGAAAGGCTTTGACCAACTCTAGAATGAAGAAACTTCTGTGTTCTGAACTTGTGAGATGAAGGGAGTGCTATTTATGAAGTATAGTTTTCTATAAAAATAGGCTCATATTGATTTTGATGACTTTTCTTTTGATGACTTTTCTTTTTTATATCCCAAGCATCTGGTGAATATTATTGTTGAGTTAAAGTTTGGTGCCTCAATCCAGGCAGTAAATGCAGTTCAGTGGGTGAGCCAGACCTCTTGTGAGTCAAGAATCCTTGATCATAAATCTCAAAATAACAAACATTCATCAAAGGTCATGTGATACATTTATTTTCCTCTTTTAGTTCTACACTTTCTGGTTATATCCTACAAGGAAATAGGCAAGCAAAGCCTAGCACATTATTTATCAGACACTATGATGCACTTTTATATTGCAAATATATTTAGAGTGTTTTTATGTTGTGCCATACTAGTGCATATCCTGGATTTGTATATTATATTTTCCCTAGAAGTAGAAGATGCATTCTTTTGAAAATGGGATATGTATAGAGAAATATTAAAAGTGTTTCTGAATGGCGACATAGTAGAAATTTCTTTATTTTAACACAAACCACAACATACAATACTGAGAAATACTTGAATTTTGAGATATATAAATCTTAGGGAAAAAATGTGTTTCTCCCCCACTGCATGGGGTTGCAAAACCTGGGGAGAGTAAATATAGCATCTATTTGAGGACTCTGAAAACTACAGACTAGCAGGTAGACTGAGAAAGAAGACAAGAATCAAAGTAAATAATAAAATTATCATTTTTTCTCCCCTCTGATGTCTTTCAGCATGGACTCAAAGCATCCCCAAACCAAGATGTGGACCTCTGCCCAGACAAAGAAGGGTAATAAAGAAGCCCAGTATACTTTTCTCATGATCATTAGGAAAGACATCTTCAAATGCTCACAGAGAGTGAAAGAAATCTATTTTCTATTATTTTCTTTTCTCCTTTTCTTGTGCCCAAGACAAGCCCACAGGAGCCTAAAGTTCTCAGGTCAGGGAAATTTCCTCTCCGATTTTAGGAACTTTGATTCCAGGAGGGTGGGATGAAGCCCCTGAACACTTTTTTCCCTCCTCTTTCCCCTTGCTATGTAACCCCAAAAACAGGTGTTTTTGTGGGAAGTATATAGCAAAAAAGGGTGAAACCCCAGGTTTCTGAATGAAGGACCCAAAGGAGAGCCCTGGGAAATCCGAAATAGGAGCAGTCAGGGAAACCGACAACATATAGTTGTTTAGGAACACCTGGGATTACCCATGAGGTATTCTTACCTCACTCTGACCCTAAAGGCACTGATAAGCCTACAGGAGAGACCAACTGCTAGTTCCCAGAATGGCCACTAGGTAGTACAATGGGAAAAGTTCTGAATTCATCTGCAAAAGCTCTGGAAAAAACAATGAAACTTTAAATACTAATTTAATTGTCAAATTATCAACAGTCAAGTTATCTATCATCCTTATGATTTTGATAGTTTGTGGTATTTCAGGAAATAGTCCTATTGTATACAAATTGTTGAATGTACGCATATAAAATTTTTAGTAGTCCCTTAAAATTCTGTAATGTCTATTGGATCTGTAGTGATCTATTTTCTTTCGTTCCTAACATTTTATATGGCTTCATTAAGATATAATTGATATAAAAATTAAACATATATAATGAATGAATTTTGATGAGTGTGGACTTATGCATACAACTTTGATATCATCACCACAATCAAGATAATAAACTAAGATTATAAAATCACTTCCAAAAGATTTTCTGTGTCTTTTGGGGGGAGTGGGGTGGAGAGGTAATACACTCAACATAAGATCTACCCTCTTAACTAGCTTTTGAGTACACAACATTTTATGTATTGTTAAATATAGGCAAAATGTTGTACAGATTTCTAGAACTTAATCACTTTGTAAAACTGAAGCTTTATACACACTGAATAACAACTCCTTATTTTTCCATTTTCCCAATCCCCTAACAATCACAAGTCTATTTTCTGCTTCTTTGAGTCTGATTACTTCATATACCTCCTATAAGTGGAATCATGCAATATTTTTCCTTCTGTGATTGACTTATTTTACTGAGTATATTATCTTCCAGGTTTATCTATGTTGTCACAAATGGTAAAATTTCCTCCTTTTTTAAGGCTGAATAATATCCCATTATATGCATATAATACATTTTCTCTATCCATTCATCTGTCTATAGATATTTGGGTTGTTTCCAGATCTTGGCTATTGTGAATAATGCTGCAGTAAATATGGCAAGTGAAGATCCTGATTTCAATTACCAAGAAAATTCCAAAGACAGTTTTGTTAGAAATAGAAAAATAATCCAAAAATTCACGTGAAATAACAAAATATCTAGAATATACAAAGTGATCCTGAGAATGAAGAATAAAGCCAGAGTCATTACGCTTCATGATTAAAACAGTATGATATTAGCATAAAGAGAGGCACGTAGACGGATATAGATTAGAGAGCTCAGAAATCAACCCATGCATTTACAATCATCTGATCTTTGATAAGAGTGTCAAGAATACACACCGGGAAAAAGATAGCCTCTTTAAAACATAATGCTAGAAAAACAGGACGTCCAAATGCAAAAGAATGAAATCAGACTTCTAACTTTTTGTTTGTTTAGAGAGGGAGAGAGAGATAATGGGGAGAGCCAGGTGGAGAGGAAAAGAGAAATTCTTAAGCAGGATCCACATTCTGCACGGAACCCAGTGTGGGGTTCAGTCTCACAACCCGACGATCATGACCTGAGCCAAAATCAAAAGTCAGATGTTTAACTGACTGAGCCACCCAGGCACCCCTCCATCGTTCACCATACACAAAAACGAACTCAAAATGGATTAAAGACTTAACACAAGACCTAAAACTGTAAAACTCCTAGAAAAAAACATAAGAGAAGTGATTTCATGGAAATCATGGAAATGATTTCATGGATGTGACACCAAAGCACAGGCAACAAAACCAATAATAAACAAGTGAGAATATATCAATCTAAAAAGTTTCTGTACAGGAAAGGAAAAAATAGAGTAAGAAGGCAACCTACAACCCAAACCATATAACTGATAATGGGTAACTCCCAAAATATATAAGGAACTCCTACAACTCAATCTCTCTCTCTCTCTCTCACTCTCACACACACACACATACACACAAATAAGTACCCTAATTAAAATAGGCAAAGGACCTGAATAGACATTTCCCCAAAGAAGACATACAAATAGCCAACATGTACACAAAAAGTTGTTCAAATCATTAATCATAAGGAAAATGAAAATGAAAACCACAATGAGATATGACTTCACACCAGTAGGATGGCTATTATTAAAGAAAAAAAAAAAAGAAGGTAAATGTTGGCAAAGAGATAAAGAAACTGAAAAGCTTATATACACTATTGATAGCAATGCAAAAATGATGCACCCGGTATGGAAAACAGTATAGAGGTTCCTTAAAAAATCAAAACTAGAACTGCAAATCGGAAGCATGATAATATATCACCTTACAGCTATAAGAATGGCTAGATCCAAACAGACAAAAACAACAAGTGTTGGTGAGGATGTGGAGAAAAAGAAACTCTTGTGCACTCTTGGTGGCATTGGTTACACCAGTTTTCTTGGTGTAGCCACTGTGGAAAACAATATGGAAGTTCTTCAAAAAGTTAAAAATAGAGGTACCATATGACCCAATAAACCCACTGTGGAATATTTACCCAAAAAAACCCAAAACACAAATTTGAAAAGATATAAGCACCCCTGGTGCACCTGGGTAGTTCAGTCAGTTAAGCATCTGACTTTTGCTCAGGTCTTCATCTCATGGTGCCAGGATGGAGCCCCATGTCAGGCTCCATGCTCAGCAGGAAGTCTGCTTTTTCTTCTCCCTCTGCCCCCCCCCACCCCACACTCTCTCTTTCTCTCAAATAAATAAAATCTTTTAAAAAAGACATATGTGGGAGCGCCTGAGTGGCTCAGTGGGTTAAAGGCTCTGCCTTCAGCTCAGGTCATGGTCTCAGGGTCCTGGGATCGAGCCCCGCATCAGGCTCTCTGCTCAGCAGGGAGCCTACTTCCACCTCTCTCTCTCTCTGCCTGCCTCTCTGTCTACTTGTGATCTCTGTATGTCAAATAAATAAATAAAATCTTTAAAAAAAATAAATAAATAAAAATAAATAAAAAAGATATATGCACTCCTATGTTTAATATAGCATTATTTATAACAGCAAAGATATTGGAAGCAACCTAAATATCTATCAATAGAAAAATGGGTAAGGAAGATGTGGTACATACATGCACACACACATACACATAAATGTTGGAATTTTATACAGCCAGGAAAAAAAAAAAAGGATGAGATTGTGTCATTTACAACAACATGGATGGATCTATGGAGTATTACGGTAAGCTAAATAAGTCAGACTGAGAAAAACAAATACCACATGATTTCACTCATATCTGGAATCTAGAAAACAAAACAAATGAATACACAAACAGAAAGCAAAATCAGACATTGAAATACAGAGAACAAACTGATCATTGCCAGAGGGTAGGTGTAGGTAGAAGGAAGGGCAAAATAGGTGGAAGGTAGTAGGAGATTCAGGCTTTCAGTTATAGAATGAGTAAGTCAAGGGCATAAAAGACATAGCATAATGGACATAGTCAATGATACTGTAATAGAGATGTAATGGGACAGATGGTGGCTACCCTTGAGGTGAACATAGCATAACATATAAAGTTGAATTCACTAAGTTGTACACCTCAAACTAATGCAACATTGTGTGTCAACCATACTCGAAATAAAAAGAAAAATCAAAATGAAAAAAAAATCAAAACTAAAACTACCGTATAATCCAGCAATCTAACTCTTGGGTACATACCCAAAAGAAACAGAACCAGGATCTCAAAAAGATATCTGCACTTTTATTCCTAATATTGATTATTTATTCTTTTACTTCTGACTTGCTAGATATTTATCATTTTATCTTTTTAAAGAACCAACTTTGGTTTTTATTTATTTTCTTAATACTATTTGTTATTTTTATTTCATTGATTTTCATTTTTGTATTTATTATTTCTTTTATTCTTGCTTTGAGTCCACTTTTTTTTTTTGTTTTTTCTTTTTAATTCTTTTAAGTTTGGAAACATATATTATTGATTACAGATCTTTTTTGTAAAATAAAAAGTTAGGATGCCTGTGTGGAAGTGTCTGCCTTCAGCTCAGGTTATAATCCTAGGGTCATGGGGATCTAGTCCTGCATCAGGCTCTCTGCTGAGCAGGGGGTCTGCTCCTCCTCCTCTCTCTGGCCCTCCCCTGGCTTATGCTCTCTTTCTCTCACTCTCTCTCTCAAATAAATAAAATCTTAAAAAATGAAAAATTAAAATTAAATAAAAATCAAATGCTATAAATTTTCTTCTAAGCACTGTTCTATCATATCCCACAAATTTTGACATACTGTATTTTCATTTTTTTTTTTATTTGAAAATATTTTTTGTTGGAAAGATTTAGTTCTTTTTGGGTTGTTAAGCTGAGAGCCTTAAGTTTCTCCCTAGTTGTTGGCTGGATGCATCCCCATTTCCTTGCCATGTGGGCTTCTCCACGAAACAGCACACAATATGGCAGCTGGCTCCATTGGAATAAGCAAATGAGCACAAGACAGCAGCCAGACTCTTTTTACAGTCTAGTCTCAGAAGTCATATCCCATTATTTTGCTCTATATTCTGTTCTTTAGTAGCAAATCACTAGATCCAGCCTAGATTCCTGAGAGGAGGGGATTACCACAAGAGCATGAACATGAGAAGGTAGGCATTACTGGGAGACATCTTAGAAGCTGCTGCTGAGCACAGACACAAAAAGCAAACAAACAAATAAGTAAACATATCACTAAACCAAAAACAGAAGGCATTGAAAAATGAGATGTTGAGGCCCTAGTCAGGGTGATAATTTAAACACATAGACTGACCTCTCTCTCAAAAGCAGTGTCTGTGCTGTGATGCATTGAAGTAAAATCTCATATGGATATGAACTTTTAAAATTTCTGTTATTTTCTTAGCCAGTAAAGAGGCTGTTTCCCCCAGTGAAGGCAATAACAGAAATACTAGCATTTGCCGTTGCTTGCTTTCTGATTTCAACTCAGGAATTGGCTCAGCTCTACCTTCTTTTAATCGACACAAAAACTGCCTTCCAGACTATTTTTACCTCCTTCCAAGCACTGGTTCTGAGTCAGAGAAAACACACTGTACTCCTGGGACACAAGGAACAGGACAAAGCTACTGAAACCCAAGTAACTTCTCTAAGCCACATGCAAACAGGGCCAAGAAACTTCCACAGAGTCAAAGA
This sequence comes from Enhydra lutris kenyoni, assembly GCF_002288905.1. Taxonomy (NCBI): domain Eukaryota; kingdom Metazoa; phylum Chordata; class Mammalia; order Carnivora; family Mustelidae; genus Enhydra; species Enhydra lutris. The sequence goes on along the minus strand of NW_019154114.1, from coordinate 1,854,943 downwards.
AATTACTCCCCAAAGCCATATAACTGGAAAATTCCAAGTAGACATAAGAATGTCTCCACTTTACTGTTTCTTTTTAGCAGATGCTGGGTGAGGGCTATGCCTTGGACCAATACTTAAGACTGGTGTGGATTTTCTGCAAACGCAATCTCATTTTTGAGGTATGTCTTGTTTCTACATAAAAAATAAATAAAAGGAAAATTCCATTTCCCATGTGCTCACTCCATGCCATAAACTGTGCTATGAGACTTTTATATTTGTTTCATGAAATACTATCATTCTATAATTCCTGTTTTAGGGATGAGAAGTCCGAGAGTCAGATATTACACAATTTGCCCATGTTTGCTAGGGTAGGAATAAGTCATATTTTTCACCCTAGGTTTAATAACAAAGTCTGAATTTTCTATAAGTTAACACTATTTAAAGAGACTTAAAGAGTACCTTTTAACAACTGAGCATACCAGTAGATAATTCATTTTTTAATAGTCCTTACGGATGTCTATTACTTTCCAGACTTTGTGTTATAAACTGGATATACAAACTAAAATAAAGTCTTCAATATCATTTTTGGGAAGTTCACAGTTTACTCTGAATGATGAACTCATAAACAAATATTATAACACAAAGTATTAAGAATTAATAAAACCCTATCAGAGTGTTATGGGGTATTAAAAATTGGAAGAAGCTTTATAGGCAAGAATAATTTTGTTTACTAGGACACATCTTGAAAAAAAAACTTTGACTTTTGGGTCAAAAGTCTGGAGTAATACAGAGGAGAAGATATCATTCCAGAGAGGTGGAGATAACCCTCACATATTTTAGAGAATAATTCGTTTCCAATACATCATGCTATTGAATGAATTAATGAATAAACAAGTGAGTTATATGTTTATGGTTCTAGCAATTATGTGAGAGGTGAATCATGTAGTGGTGTAAGTTAATTACACTTATGCATATGCCCGCCTTACCTAATTCTGAGAAGATTTTTTAAAGATATCTGATTAATATATAAACACAAGTAGCTCTTAACATGCTAATTAGATGTCAATTGTTCCGCAAAATAAATACAAACATTTGTAATGGTAATTGAGGTTGAACTTGATATGATTATTTATTAATTCTAATTTTCAAACATGTTAATTGCTACAGCTAAGGAAAATCCCCATTCAAGATTCAAGAGGTCCCATTAACCCATCTTTACTTGCTGATTATGTACTTTGTGCAAGATGGCCAGTTTGAGTGTATTGACTGTTTACTGCTGGATATGTTTAATGACTTGTCTCTGGAACAGGTAACTGAGTAGATGGCTACCTAGAGAATAGAAAGTTTTGAAGGAAGTAAAATAAAAGGCAATTGAGCAAAGGGTTTTACATCTACTATCAATAAAACTCTCCTTATAGAAGAATGGTAGCTTACACATCTTTTCACAGCTCAAGGTAAAGCTAACCTTCCATGATTATCTTTCTAGTCTCACCCAATCAGAATTAGCCATTTGCCTTTCTGGACTCCTACAGCAGATTGCTTAGAATGCTTAGACATCTCCCGAGTCATCTATTGATCTCAGGAACTTAGGCTAATACTGAGTCTTATATAGGAAAAAAAAAATGACATTTGTGTTATATCCTTTAAAGTATTATCTCTACCATACAGAGGGGAAGGCAATATAACCCCTGTTTTTAAAAGGGGGTAATTTTTTTCAACTCTTTTTAATGTCAGGTAAAACTGATCTTTAACCATGATTACATTATCAATCATACCAAACATAAAGGACCTTCCTAATGAATTAGCAAGCTGTTTTTCAGACACAAGTATGTAAGACTATAAACTCTCTTTATCTCTTTTTTCATGCCAACATCCTTTATTTGTCCAAGTTTGGATTTCCAACAAAGACACATGACTTTACTTCTTGCTGTGCCTGGTTTTTCAAAGAGCAATATGGTTACGAGCTTGTTTTGGAGTCATACAGAAGAAAACCCGTTTCAGCCATATATTATCTGTATAAAATTAGGCAAGTTAAAACACGTCTTGAGACCAAATTCACCCATCTATAAAATGAAGTTGACACCAGCCTTAATTCAATAGTACTGACAGGATTAAATGGTGTTCAGAAAGTCCTTCACCCAAAATTCAATATATTATAATAAAGATTAACAATCAACTTTTGCCACATTCCATACACTATATTGTTTTTCTTGTGTTGAAGAAAAATTTGCTCCTTACAACAATCTCCTTTTAAGGAAGAGGGAACTAAAGCATCTAGAAGTTAAGTAGCTTTCCCAAAGCCATACTGACAGTAAGTGCCAGAACTAGGGCTTAAACCCAAAGACTAGCTCTGAATTAGTTTTTACCTTCATATACCCTACTGTTTCTATTAGGTTCACCCATATATATTAATTATAACCATTAATTCTTGATATTTTTTCCTCCAAACACTTTTTTTCTTTTAGAGCTAAATGTTAGCTGTATATACATCCTTCTTATTAAAACAATCAACTTCTGGACTATGACTAGGTCATAGTCTTACGTGTATTTTTTCTGAGGTTTTTGAAAGTATGAGTCCCATATAGGATAGTCATTAATAAATACTGTGAATGCACAAATACATTTGTGGTATTCCTGGCACTCTACACGTGTATGTTATAAAGTTATGTCACAAAGTAATGTGTTCGGGATAGCTTATTTGTGAAAAATGTTCATGTATCATGCATTAGACTACGAAAAATCCTATTTGTGCAGTGATCAAATGAATTACCTCAGAATTATGAGCTACAGGTAACAGGAAGATCTGGAGTATGCTAACCGGAATGGCAGACTCATATTTCATCCAAAGTAAGAATTATTACTCATACCACAGAAGCCTGGAAACTGAGGTTTGCAGAGTTTATGTTATGGTATCATTTCTATTCTACACAATCATAATTTGAACTCAGGGCTCTGTCTTTTTTTTTTTTTTCTATTTCACATGGAACTGTATGCTATTAAATTTCAAGCCCAAGATGAGTCTTAAGTTTGAAGCTGAAATAGTCCTAAATGAGCATTTAACTAGTTATACCAAATAAAATACGCTGTTTTAATGTTATTAAAGTTATTTTTATTTTGTATGGGGGTTTATTTTATATTGTGCATTTTGCTGTTTTTGTTGTACATGGAAAGGTACATAACTGTGGGGTCCCCAAAGAGTTCTATTTGCACAGTAAGATAACAAATATAAACAAAGACGTTGCATATACAAGCACTCACAGAGACTACCTAATCCAATGTACAAATGACTGTTTGATAAATGTATATATGCAAGAGAGCAACCAAAGATTTCATTGTTTCAATTCAACTCCTCTTCTTTGTATCCTTTATTTCTTCTCTTAGTCAAGTAAGTTGACCTACTTGCTCAACGTAGACATGGCCATAATCAGAATGTGGCACCATAATAATTCTTCCAGTCTCTTCTTAGGTTCTTACAATTACTTAGCAGTATGCTTTGTAATTAATTCACTTCTTCCCTCCTTTTACCTGACCTTTCCTTTCCCAGGAGTTAATACACATTTACAACTTAGGAAGTGGATTCATAGTTCACCCCCACCCCTAACCCCACCTGCAAATAAAGCACTTCTTTCCCTAGATAAAAGCACTTCAAATATTATTTTGTAAGAACATTCATCATGTGGCCCAGAGAACTGACTGCCTTAAAACAGTTTTAAAGAGTCTTCAATATATTTAAAGGTATCTTTCATCAACTATCCCTTACCGGTGAAATATAGCTGTTTTTCTGTGTGTGCCCTTTGGTGTTAGGCACTGTGTTAGGGATATTACTCATGCTTCTCCAAATAACCTTTAAAAACACTTTGTGATTTTTGTGTCCTTTTTACAGATGAGGATGAGAGAAGTTAAATATTCTACCGAGTGTAGCAGGCCCTGGAGGAGCCCCTCCCATAACCACATTATGCTCATAGATCCATTATGTGTTGATAGGGTCCTATAATAACTCCTCACCTAAGTTATGTGTGTGTGCGTGCGTGTGTGTGTGTGAGTGCACACGCGTGTGTGTTTCACCCGTTCAGTGGGTAGGTCACAAGGGCTAGGGAATTATGACTCATATATGACTCATAGTATATATGTATATGTATACATATATATATAGTATGACTCAGACTATGATAGATGGAAGTTGGAAGAAAAACTTTAGCTTCTTTGCCCTTCTGGTGGGACAAGACTGAGGCATGTACTACACTCTCCATTTCCAAATGGAACTTAGCTCCAGTCACACACAACTGGAACTGAGTGTGAACTGCTGAGTAATACTTACTTCGTAAATTCCTTGTACTTTCCCATCTATCTTGGTCACTTCCCTACTGGAATTGCCTAGGTTCTCCTTTGCTCAAATCCGTAAGAATTCTTATATCTGCTTCCACTAGACCCCACTCTAAGACAGCTACTGGAAGGCAGAACTGACACAAATCCAGATCTGCCTATCCACAATGTCCATTCCCATATCCTCTAAGGTTCCCCCATGCAAATTCAATACATGGGTTTTGGCAATTCTCCCCTGACACAGAATTGCCACAGACAAAAATGTTGTCATCTTAGAAAGTTCTGATGAGGTGATAGCCCTGTGGAGTTAATTTTTTTTTTTAATTATGTTTGTGTCAGACTTTTGTTCTTGGCATCAAAACAAAACAAAAAACAACAACTCATTCCTTAAGCAGACATAAAAAGGTCTTCTTTCTAAGATACAGAAAGAATACATATCTGGTTCCCAATTTTTTCTTTCATGAGGTAACCTCTGTGGAAATGCACCCAGATGGGTGTGAATGAGGCCTTAGTTGCTCTCTGCTGTGCACCGAACCCCACAGCATGAGAAGAAAGGGTCTTGCTGGCCCATATATATATATATAACCACTGAGGCAGTAGAAATAAGACTTTGCTAATAGTACCATAGGAACATTCACTGGAAGCCAGTGCTGCTTTGAACCTTTACAAGTTTGATGGCAAAATACAGACATACAGGCATGCAGAGACAGAAATAAAGACATAGAGATAGAAATACAGATATTTTCCCTTTTATCAATCGCTCAGAGTGAAAAACCTGCTTTTATAAGTTTCAGGTTATAATTCAACTCATCTTCAGAGCATATTTAAAATAGGTGATTTTAGGGGCACCTGGGTGGCTCAGTTGGTGAAGCATCTGCTTTTGGCTCAGGTCATGATCTTAGGGTCCTTGGATCGAGCCCTGCATCAGGCTCCCTGCTCAGGAGGTAGTCTGCTTCTCCCTCTCCCTCTGTGCCCCCCCACTCTTGCTCTCTCTCTCTTTCTCTCTCTTTCACAAATAAATGTCTAAAAATAGAGGTAATTTTAAGAAAAACAGATAATGAAAATATCTCTGAAGAATATCTGTACCCTAACTGTATGTATCTTACCATCTAATATATGTGGGCTATAGTGATAAACCTGGAGCAGAAAATATAGGAATAATATTTTTAATTGAATCAAAGAGAAGAAAAATGTCAGGTGAGATTGGGTCTCCTGATGGAGTGTGAAGAAGCTGGTTTGAGTGGGAACAGTCTGGAGAAATGAAGAGATATGGTATGTAGAACCCACAATCAGAATAATGAGCCTGCATGGCACAATACAAGACACTTGGACTTATTTTCAAAGGAATTCGAGAAGCAGAAGTACACAGTAATGATTGAAAGGATCAATTTCAAGACAGAGGGTCCAAATTCAAATTTCAGCAGCATCATTTATATATAATCTGTATAGCCTTGATCCAAGTTGCTAACTTCTCTGTGTTCACATTCTTATTTAAAAATAAAGATAAAAATAACAATCTCACAAATAAAATCCTATAAAAAGTTAAGTGATTCATAAAAACCTCTTCCTTTTTAGCCTTTTCTTTTTCCTGTAGAGAGTCACTCATTCATTAATCAAGCTGTAATTAAAATTATTATTAATAGAGTAAATAATTTACATTTAATAATATATTTCCATTTAGACCATATGAAATATCTTACTCTGTGTAAAAATAACATGAAGTTAATCAGGTAATACTATTACAATTCTATAGAGGAATAAAATGTTCTCCACAGAACTAGAACAACTAGTAAACTGGAAAACACTAACTTATAGCTACGAGAACTGATACATGAAATTTTCAGTTAGAAATGACCCTAAGTAAAAGATCATTAAGTCAAACAGGATGTATTTGGCCTATCTCATTTAGGGAATAACCACTACATTTTATATGGCTTTAATATGGCATTTACTGGTTTCTGCTTATTTGTTTTGGTGGTAGGGGAGCATACAGTCTTTAAGGTAAAGAAGATTCTATAAATAAAATAGCAGTCAATATTTTTGTTTATCTCCTTTTAGGATTTGTTTTTCTGTGTTAGCTCGCACACAGAGAACTACACTTTATAATAAATAATATTTCTCAAATTTAAGAAATGTACAGTCTCTTCCAAAGGGAAATAAATAATTTCCTCAAATCACTGAAAACACTTCCTTTGCTTCCTAGGAACCCACAATTTGAGAAGCAGCATCTTGAGACAGTGAAATTTTATTTGATGAAATAATTTTCAACTGCCAATGACAACTATGCAAGAAATGATCACAACTTTCCTTTCTAGAAATGAACTATTTTAGTTGGTTGTTAGGTAGTCATGAAATGAACATATGCACACAAACAGACTTTTTAGAAAACACTAGGGCCATACTATACTGAATGTTTTCTTATTCCACTATTTTTATTTTTATTTATTTATTTATTTAAGATTTTATTTATTTATTGGACAGACAGAGATCACAAGTAGGCAGAGAAGCAGGCAGAGAGAGAGGAGGAAGCAGGCTCCCCGCTGAGCAGAGAGCCCGATGCGGGGCTCGATCCCAGGACCCTGGGATCACGACCTGAGCTGAAGGCAGAGGCTTTAACCCTCTGAGCCACCCAAGCGCCCCATCTTATTCCACTATTTTTAAATAATATATAAAATTATACCATTTTCTCAAAAATTTCTTTGAGGTTGTTTCTTTAAACTATGCTCCTAAATGTAAACACACAATGTAAAGATATGTGTACATTTATAAGGCATTTACCATATATTAACATATTTACTTAACAGAAGTATGGTTTAATACCACTTGTTCCAGTCTTTAGTATTTTATCAGTATCTTTTTTCCTTTGGGACATAAAACCATATTGATGTGACTACAAATGTCAAGAGTAATAATTCAACTTGCAATGATCATAAACAGTCATTTTTTCTTATCTTTAGAGATCAATAAAACCACATGACCCTCTTTAGGGCTTCAAGACCAGGACCTTCCAGAGTTGAAAACCCTGGTTCAGTGGCTTTCTCATGATGTCTATTCATAACTTCAAGAATTCTGTTGACTCTGAGGATAAATCCTTTCCCTAGAACTCCTATAATGTTCGTAAGTCACGTGACAGGAGTGCCTTCCCCAGGACGCTCTCAACTAGCCACTTGGTCTCTTACTGAGACCACTAGGGAGCTGCTTCAGGTTTACTCATTTAGGTTTGTGGCTCAAAACACATATATTTTAATCTTTGGCAAACAGGACAATTTTTAGAAGAAATTTCTGGTAGAAAGCCTGGGTTCCACTCCTGGCTCTGCCGCCAATTAGATATATGAACTTGAGCAAATCCCTCAGTCTCACTCAGCCTTGGCTCCCACATTTGGGCATAGGGATTATTGAAAGCTTTGCTACCCTAGAGAAATTTATGAAAATGAACACCCTGTTAGGTCCTTAAGGACAGAGAGCAGGCCAAGTTCATCCTCAAATCACGGGTGCCAAGCTAGCGCCTATCGTAAAGCAATTGCTGCCATGAGAAATCCTTAAGTTTAGTTTCACGGATCATTCAACGAACATATATTGATTATCTACTACATACCAGGAATATTTAAGGCATTGAAGATGTGACAGTGAACAAAAGAAAAATATCAAGGCCCTTATGGAATTTAATTTCTAAGTAAGAGATCTTCTTTGAGGGAAAGAAACATTTTATATATATATATATATATATATATATATATCTCCATATATTCATATATCTATATCTATATATACAATATATGTAATATATATTATAGTCCATATATCTGGGTATAATAGAAGGCATTTATATATAATAAAATACATTTATGGAGAATTTTGTGATTTTGATAGGTAATTTTATATTTAATAATATCTAACTGTAATAAATTTGTTAAGCACAGGAAATTCATTATAACATTCTTTTACCTTGGAAAAAGTCTAGGCAATTGAACTTTTAAATATTCACGAATTTTTATTAGCAATTATCTACACATACCAAGGAATGTTTTAGTTAAATATTTAACATGCCCTTAAGGTGATTCTCTTTTGTCCCTATCTTTTTTTTTTTTCCATTGATATTGAAATTTCATGGGAGATATTGTACAGAAGATGTCCTTGATTTTGGTGTTAGTTGTGCTCATGCGGATGGAAGGAGGATACTTTTAGAAGAAAACAGTACCTCTGTGGCCCTGTATTTAAAGGACTATAACTGGGAAACATTGTATTTTTTATATATATGTATATATATATATATATATATATATACACACACACATAAATCATATAAATTTATATAAATATATAAATTTATATAAATTATAATTATATAATTATAAATTAATATTTATATAGAAATATATAAATTTATATATAATTCAATCATTGCCATATGTATGGCAATGATTAAATTATATGTTTCTTCCAACACAAGATATACAAGAAGGAATGGAAATTTTAAGGGACATCTCTTAGTTCATAATATTAAAACAGATAACCATAAGCCACATTTGTGTGTGCATTTGGGTGCAAGCACATCAGATATCATGAGTTCACGGAGAACTTGTTAAGCATGGACCACTTACTGGATTAGGCTGCTATGAGCAGCCTTTTAAAGTCAATCCAGTGTAGCGTGACAAGGCAACCAGGACTGGCTCATCCAGTTCAAAACCTGCAGCCCCATGAAATGGCACACATATGGTGCAAAGGCCCACATTTGGTGGTAGAAAGAAAAGTTGAGACCCAGAGAATTCAATACTCAGTTACTGAGAACTCACAGTGCACTTGGCACTGAGACTGCAGAAATGGAGTCCCCTCTCTAGATGAGAACAAATCAGGAGACTCAGATTTATAAGAGAGGAGTGATGGTTCAGAATTTAGTCCCATCTCTTATCAATATGTGATCTTGACCATTTTCTCTAGCTCTCAAAGCTACAGGTTTGCTGAAAGAAAGAATGTACAAGTAGAGACTGTTCAACTCAGCAGGGGCGTAGACAGTTCTGTTTGTCTAAATCTGCATTTCTGATAAAGTTCCAGGCTGAGTGTTGAAATAGCACCATTTAGAGAGAAACATTGCATTCTATGCTTCATTAGTCAGACATCCTGAAATCATTATATATTAGCTAAAAGAAACCAAGTGGTTTTCCCAGGACTTCCAACTCTGCATAACATATTGATTTTCTATGTGTTAACTCGTCATTCAGAAATATAGTGTACCTAAGGCTGACACAGGCAATGGCAGGAGACTTCATTTATCTTAAGGTTTAACTCTTGAGAAAGACATGTATTGAGCTAGTTTTTTTCCCCCCTATGCGGTAAAACAAAAAAAAAAAAAAAAAAAAAAAAAAAATGAGTATGTTTTTATTAGAAATAACAAAGTTTTAATAGACTATATCTGATTTCTGTCCATTCCATCAACTATGGAATGATGTGAAAATCACTTGGTCTCTCCTATAATCAGTTTATCTTTATCTTAAAATGGAGCATCCAGGGCACCTGGGTGGCTCAGTGGGTTAAGCCGCTGCCTTCGGCTCAGGTCATGATCTCAGGGTCCTGGGATCGAGTCCCGCATCGGGCTCTCTGCTCTGCAGGGAGCCTGCTTCTTCCTCTCTCTCTGCCTGCCTCTCTGCCTACTTGTGATCTCTGTCAAATAAATAAATAAAATCTTAAAAAAAAAAAATGGAGCATCCACCTTCCTTACTGGATTATTATGTTAAATGAGATAATCTCAATCAAAAGCACTTTATAGAACTATAAAGACTATGTGTGTGTGTGTGTGTGTATACATATATATATACACACATATATTTAGCAGTTACCATACATAGTATCTCGCACATGATAGGCAGTCAGTCAAATAAGTTTTGAATGAATGAATAAATTTACTAAAGATTGTAATCGAACATTTCATTCAATTCTTACTTCTAACAAGCAATTTCAGGTTTAGAATACAGGCAAAATATTTAAGCTTCTGATGCTTTCTTGAGTTAGAGGAATTAGTTATTTCTATATCATTAGGCTAGAAATTCAACTTGTAAATACATTAAGAATGAAGATACTTTAGAAATTGATAAAATACTGAACTTAATTTTCAGATTTAAAAAAACCTGAGAGTTTTATAAGTCTTTTAAGTGGAAGTCATAGAATTTCAATATATAGTATTTCAATAGAATTTCATAGTCATAGTATTCCAGTTTAGTATTGAAGGACAAATATTTATCCCATGGAAAAGCAAGGATTGAGAAGATTAGGTATTTCACCTGAATTTTACATGAATAAAAAATGTCTAAGACATAAAGACAGAAAATGGTATTACTGAACTAAAGATTGTGTCAACTGCAAGGAAAAATATCTCATAGGTGCCAAATTCATGTATCTAGTACACAGAAATGGAAAGTTTTGTGAACCATGAACACTGTACATTTGAGAACCTAAAGTATGCACTAGTTCACTTTAAATATGAGCCATATATGTTCCTGAGAAAAGTATGGCTTAGTAAGAAGTATACATGAGTTGTAAATTTGAATACTAACTTAGAATACTTATTGTAATTTTAATATATAATATATAAAGTATATAATAAATGTATAATATGATATTTATGTATATATTTATATATAATATAAATATAAACTTAGTATTATAATACTTAGAATACTAAACTTGAATACCAACTATGCATCCAAGCATGCCACTAAATGTTTTGCACATATTATGCCATTTAGTTCCCCTTATAGTCCAATAATACAAAGATTATTGCCATTTGACAAGGCAAATATGTTAACAAAATGCAAATCTGAGGCTTTTAAAATAACATGTCCAAGATTATATTGCGGCAAAATAAAGTACTGGGATTTGAACTAAAGAAGTCTGACTCTAAAACCTATAGACCTTTTATTTTTATTGAGGATGCCACATTGTCTCCCCACATGCACTTACAATCAGTAATCTGTGACTCAAAAAGGAATTGAAATGTAGGATTTCATTGCTGCTGCTGCTAAAGTGAGTTCATGATGACACAGTGCAAGTCACAGAGGAAGGATAGAGTTGAACACATAACTCAGGCATGTTGCCAAGGAAACTGTTGGCAAACCAAATGTCATAAAGTCCAGGGACATACGAGAATGATTATTTTCTTGATCAGTCTCCATAGCAAAGACAGCATCTTAGAAAGACTAAATTATGGGGTGGTAGTAAGTTTTCAGAGCTGACTTTAAATGTTTGGGAATTTAGTGCATATTCTTCCCCATCCCCAAACCCTTGCCCCACTAGAGAAATTGGAAATTGTTAACTGGAACTTTCGTCTGAAATTTTAGAGAAAGCTGCTTTGAGAGTTTTTAATATCAAGAATTCTATGAACCTCAAGGCAGCCTTCCACTTGAAATTAGAACAAGGTTCTGACTCTAACAGGCTCAGATAGGTATGAAAGTGTCTCTTGAAACCTGAGGAGAGAGTGTATACAATGACCCAGATACCAGACTCCAGGTACCATTCACCTGGAAGGAGCCACTGTACAAAGTCAAACATATAGAAGAACCTGAGACAATTTATTCAGGTTTCCTTTGCTATTTACTAGAGGCAGTGCTTATCCCAACTAGAAATTCTGTACCCTAGTACAATGACTACAGTGAGCTTTTGCATACTTACTGTTTGTTCATTTTAAATTTTTATTCTAGAAATAAATCAAGACATTTCTTTCATGTGCCATGTTAACTTGAACACCCAGTGTGATTCTGAAGGTAACTCCCCATATCAGGGAACTTTCAAAAACATTACGCACCTATAATTATGAACTTCTATTCTAGCTCTATTTGGATCTTCACGTGTCTCCTCTAATACTCTGAGACTCTTTTCTCCCCAAATTATCCCATGTGCCTCACCCTTGATTTCAAAGTGGCCTTTTCTTTTAGTATTTATATTAACTGAAGTCAATTCCCAGTCTCCCCTTAGGCAATTGAGTTAAGCGTACATTTCAGTTATGCTTAAAGCCAACCCAAGAACATGAACTCTTGGTTGCCCTTATTAGCCACTGCACACAAACACAAAGTTCTAGAATATAAAGTTTGTCCTCCATCCTGTGATTCTGCAGTACATCTGTGGCCCTTTTCTCTCTCTAGCACTGTGTTTCAGCTCTCATTCCGTGCTCTGTTTCTCTGACCACTAGTGCAGTCCCTGAATTCTTAAGACATAAGACAAGAACTTTTTGGTCCAGCATTCTTTTCCAAAAGGCTTTCTCCTCATTTTTTAGTGATCCATTCTATGAATATTGCCTTTGCTTCACTTCCAGCACCTTTCTCCGCTACCCTTAGAATTGCCTCTTTAACTCTTTCATATCCATTTCAGTAAGTATTTAAAAAAAAAAAAAAAAGGCACAGTGCTAAGGGAGAAAAATGTCTGTTTCTGGACAGAATAACAGAAGAAAATGTTGGCAGATAGCACTTTGTTGTAATACCTTAGAGAACGTGTTTCATAGTGCTTGCTGCACAATTGTGCATGCAAAATCGCAAAACCCAGAGCGCATACATCAGCAATAATTCCGTGGAAGCAGGCTCTGCCTAATATGTTCACAGTCTTACATTACTTTATCAAACTGTCTTTGTGTAATTAGTCTGTCTGCAATGCCTGGTGTATAAATTAAGCATCTAATTTATCTTGACTGGCCTTCGGATCACTTGATCAGTCCATTCTGCCTCTGTGGCTCCTTAGTGAATGCCAAACGCAGTGGAGCCTCTGGCAGCAGCAGAGAGTAGAAGCAGAAACTCCCTCCGAGGTCAGAGGCAATTTCAAATTTACTCATCACTGACACCCAGGCAGGGTGTGCGCCATTCCTCCCAATGACAGTGATCTTCACAAGAGGCATAATTGATGACCCTGGTGGCAGGTTACTTTGTATCATGGCTTGTAAATAATAAATAACTACAACTCAAGCTGTAAAGTCAGGTTTACTAAATGAAATCAAATTAAAAGTAAATTATATTTTCTTCCCAATTCAACACCATTTCTCATAAGCCACTTATCAATACCACAGCAATCTGTACAGCTGTAAGAGACAACATACACAGCTATTCAATCCTGATAAAAACAAAATAACTCCTGTAGCCATAATCATTCCTCAAGAGCATTTAATTTGTTGGCTCTTGCATTATTGCTATCAAAACGAAATCTTGCAGCTTTATTGGAATACATAAATCTCTTTGATTTAAGGGTACTTTATCTCTCTTTTCCTCAGATGAATTTGAAATGGTACAGAGTTAAATTTTTATGGAGTGATTTCTGGGGGGGGAAAGGCTGACATAATTTTCAGCATGGGACACTGTGTTCTGCTGACAACTCAGAAAGTTTGAAGAAAATGTTTAGCTCACTAGATAGTTTTTGTCAGAGTGCATTCTCTCCTCTGTAGTTGTGGATGCATCCATGTGTCCCCTTCTGTATAAAGGTAAGGACACAGAGCATCAGCATGGGTGTGCGACCTCTCTTCCAAATATGTAAATGGATGTACAGAAAAAGAGCCAGTGGCTTAGATTCATGAAATAAGACTATTCGGACCATCATCCTGCAACCTTCTTTCTACTGCTAAGGACACACTCTGCTTTTGAAAATATCCCATGATAGTATGTGGTTACTATGTGTCATAATGAATTTATCAGAACATGTGTGTGTTTTAACTCCAACTTGGCTGGAGGATGCCTGGCTCTAGTGACAGTGGTGAGGCTTCATGACTCTTCCAGATGCTGAGGACTTGCCCAGACACTACATCTCAATTCTGGCGTTATCTGATTTATATTAACCTAGCAACCCCACCTGTTTCCTAAAATATTTTAAAATAATAAAAAAAAGATATACTAGCTCTAAATATACTCTGATTATATGTCTACTTGATGGCTATTTGGGACCAGAGGAGTGAGAAGACTTTAGCCAATGGAAGTGTGCTCATATTTATGTCGTTTAACCTTCAAATAATACAAGTTTCCTTTTCTAGAGAAAGATTATACAGAAGTGTAGTTTATGTGGAGGGTAGGAGAAGAAGGGGTTTAAAACCTCGTAAAGGTGACCAACAGTCACAGGAAGTAAACTTTGTGGTCATGTACACATAAGATAGTCACTTCTTTTCCAAGGCCAATGCCTCTGCAAAGAATAGCTATCATCAACTTACTGAAATGTAAAAATACCCAAGTTGCTTTCATAGTATTTACAGTCACAGAAGACTGAGTTAGAAGATCCCTTTTAGATCATTAAGCCTAATGACAAACTGAGAAAACTAAAGCCCATGACAGACTAATGATCTGCCCAACACTATATGTAAGTTTACAGTAAAGGGAAAACTTAAGCACTGAACTCTTGGCTCTTCCCTTTCCTTTTTTCTTCCTTTGTTTTTTTCATCTGTGTGTTAGGCACTATGGTAGGGCCTGAAATTCAAGGATAATAAGGGAAAAAAAAGACATGATATCTGTTTTAGTGGTCTCCGGTCTATTATGGGATCTGAACATTAATCAAAGGATTACTCAAATTAAAAAAAAAAAAAAAAAGGTAAATTGTACATAATGATAGTGAAGAAATGTAAAAAGAGATAAGGTCAAAAATGGAATCATTTATTTTTTTCAGGCAGGTGAAAAGAAAACGGCAAGTACATGATAATGAAATAGCTTGTTTTTGTCACAGGCTTGCTTGTAAGCATCATTTAAGATGCATCTCAGAGGTAAGCCCATCCAAAGAGCCTTCTAGGACTATCCCAAGATGATTTAGGGAAAACATTCTCAGCTGTCCTGTTTGCCTTATTCCCTCTACTACCAGTCTGGATTGAAATGATCTACTTTTCCCAGTAAATCATTAATTCACTGATGAATAGCAAATGATTGGGTTTTTCCCATTTGAACTTTTACACAGTACCTGGATTAAATTTCCAGGTGCAAAAGCAGGAAGAAGAAGAAAGGACAACGAAGAATAGGAAAGGAAAAAAGAGAAAGTCTTTTGAAGTAAAGTGACACTCACAACATATGCCTCCATAGCTGTAGGGTAGAGTATCTCACAAACTCCCAGTATTTCATGTCAAGGAACTTATGGTAGCTTTTAGGCTTTCAACAATGTCAAGTAATTGACATTTTGTAGCACAGACACAGCCTGACAGCATGTGGGTAGGGAAGCTTACTTACTGCCTCTGGGGGTGACCTGTAACCAATAACAGAACCAATACAGAAATTATTGGATTAATGCCCTGTATTTTGATCAGTTTAAGTAACATGTTGCTGGGACATTCTACATGGTTCCAGAGTGGGTCAGCAATACGAATGGGTCCTAGTTTTCAGGATGGGAAATTGTTCAACAATGTACCTTTACTGGCTTTATTCCTTCCATGAATCAAAATCTTTATGCCTTTACTCCATTCCAAAAAAAAAAAAATTCCCCCCAAAATTACTTGCACCCAAGTCTATGTCTCAGTCACTTGGTAGAAAGAAAGAAGTGAGATAAGATAAACTTTTAAGTGAGAAGAGGCAGTAATTAATAGCAGATCTTGCAGAGAGTTCAAGTCAGTCTATTATTACGAAAATAATTAGCACTGGGCACCTGGGTGGCTCAGTGAGTTAAGCCTCTGCCTTAGGCTCAGGTCATGATCTCGGTGTCCTGGGATCAAGCTCAGGCTCTCTGCTCAGCAGGGAACCTGCTTCCCCCTCTCTCTCTGCCTGCCTCTCTGCCTACTTGTGATCTCTCTCTCTGTTAAATAAATAAATAAAATCCTTATTAAAAAAACATAATTAGCACTGACTGGGTGCTAATAATATTTGAGAAAGCAGATTAGACTGAATTTTTGAGGTTTTTTAATTTTTGGATTGTGATATAAGCAACAATGTATAATCAGAGTCTACTGTTGGTTCTTAATCTTGACTAAACCAAAATATTATAAAATATTACAAAAGCTTAAACCTTTGGTACTCTAGACCTACAAATGAGAATTTTCTAGGGTGAACATCTGGCATAGATATTTTAAAACAAAACAAAAACAAACAAGAAAACATTTCTTAAGAGATTTTGATGTACAGCAGGAATTAATCGTCACTTAAGTAGATATTCTTTTTCTTTTCTTTTTTTATTTAGAGGGGGAGAGGGAGGACATGGACACAAGTTGGGGAAGGGGCAGAGGGAGAGGGAGAGGGAGAGAGAGATTCTTAAGGAGGCTCCACACCCAGCATTGAGCCAGTGTGGGGCATAGTACCAGGGCCCTGAGATCATGACTTATGCCAAAATTAAGAGTTGGACACTCAACTGACTAAGCCACCCAGGTAGTCCTTAAACGGCTATTGTTAAACAAAAAGTTTGCTGGAAGGAATATACCAGAAGTTCACAAAGCTGCATGGCTAAGATTGTAAAACCATGGTATCCAGCAAGAATTTTTTTTAAAGTAAGATCTATAATAGTATAACAATATGTGTATAACTTAAAAATATATGCACAAATACATGTATACAAGTTTCAATATGTATACAAGTTTCAACAAGTTTCAATACAAGTTTCAATATATGTATACAAGTTTCAAATTTACATTATGTTTACATTAAAAAAATATATATATGCCAACATTTTAGAACCAATGTCAGTAGAAGAAAGGGAGAATGTCAGTAGGGAGAAAAGAGGAGGAGGAGGAGGAGAAAAGAAACTCCACCAAATCTGATAGGGAGACTTGCACAGGCAACCAGGGAATAAGAACTAATGAGTATGATTCACTCATCCTTTTATATCAATGTTACTCTCCCAAAAATATTTGTTGAAAACTGGAAAGTACACTTGTAATTATGATTTGGGGCAGTCAAATGTGAGTACATGCACTGATGCATACACACTGAAAGAGGGGAATTGAAAATCAAGAGCCCAATGGGCTACCATGGCTAAATGACCATTGTTAACAATCAATAATCAATATAAAACTCTTTATCTCCTGGTTATATAAGGCAATCAGTTATGTTGATGACTAGTCTATGCTCATCTGTGGAGTAGCCAGAGCTAATGTAGACCACCACTAAATAGTTGGGAAAGGTAAGGTAAGATAAACTAAGTGAGTGAGTTCCAGTATCTGGGACTGCAACGATGTAGAAGGAGAGAAATAATAGAATATATTGTTTTGGATGGGAGCGGTCCAAGAGGAGACAGCACTGTCCAGCATATATATAATTCATATAATATATACACCCATACACTTGATCTTAGTATCTCCTCAAAGTTTACAGTTCCCTCCTTCCTTCCCGAGGGAGTTAGAGAGCATTACCTTTGAATGGCAGAATTTATTCCAGTATCTGACAATTTATGTGGTTTTCTACCTACTCTATGAGTAATTATTTTTTTAACAACCTAACCCTTTTCCCAGTGAAAACTGAAGAATACAATTACCAAAGTGAAATCCACTTGAATATCCCAACTAGCTATGAGCACTCATAAATGATAAAAGTGAGGGGTACCTGGGTGGCTCAGTCCCTTAAGCATCTGCTTTCAGCTCAGGTCATAATCCAAATGTCCTGGGATTGACCCCTGCTTTGGGCTTCCTGCTCAGTGGGGAGCCTGCTTCTCCCTTTCCCTCTCCCTGCTGCTTCCCTTGCTTGTGCTCTCTTTCTCTCTCTCTCTCTCTCACTGTCAAATAAATAAATCTTTAAAAAAATGATAAAAGTGACAAACATTACTATGTATATTTTCAGAAATAGGTTTTTTACAGATGGAATTAAATATAGTTAAATAAGTAGATAATTCATTCATTTCATTGGAGCACCTTCTTTTTTTGGGGGGGGTTGGATAATAGTTTAGATGTGATATTTTTTGAAGTAGAAAAGGATTATATGAGGCTCATGTATTAATTAATTTATTTGGACCCAGACAATTTCAATTTGTACTGTTAGAGATATTCACATATGCCACATTCTTAAACTTATCTCCAAATTTTTAAATATTTCAACCATTTAAAAAATGATTTCAGAGGAATCCTTGTCACTTATTTTCCTGAATAGATTATATACACACAGAAGTGGTTAAGTAACTGTATCCTCAATTAAGATTCCAAATAACGTTTTGATTTTTTTTCCTAATCTCAGAACAGTATCAAGTGCTAATGTGAAATTATCTGGCACCAAATTTTAACACATAAAAATAAAATAATTCCCACAAATGCAGTCATTTTTCTACCAAGCACATTCCTAAGGAATATTAAATATGATGGAATTCTAAGTTTAATATAAAGCTACTCTAAAAATAATATTTTGATAGTCACCCTTTTGATTTTAGCTAGAATAATGTAATAAAATATACAATATTATATTTTACAGTTCAATTGAAGAATTGGTTATTTGAGTTTCTTTTTTTTTTTTTTTTTTTTGAGCTTCATTATGTTACTAGTTCAATTATATTCAAGTCTACTGCATACACTATCTCAGTACCAAATCAAAGATCAGGATGCACACTGTCAATTTCTTAGGGACTTTGTAACATAGAAGCATAATATAGTAATATAAGTTGCACATCACAGATCACAGAAACTACAGTAGCAATAACACTGAGGGGGTGGGAAAAAGTGCCATTTCAGTTGCAATTAAACCAGGTTCCCATGCGTAGCTTAACATTAAGCAGAGCCATGTGTGGATTCCGCAGAGAAAGCAAAAAAGAAGTGACTGTGAAATATGCTGATTTGGCTACAAAGTAGTTGGGTCAATTTTCACATGCACAACAGCTTCAGTTGGTTAAGAACTTAGACTTGTAACTCCTCCACAACTTATTATCTTGTGGCTCATCTACCAGAGAAGAAATGTCTCAGACTGAAATTTAGCTAAGCTCTGGTGGGTGCACGGAGGCTGGCTAACCTCTCTATGACTCAGATTTCTCAGCTCAGAAAAAAATGACTCATATGTTGATTGTCAGGATTAAATGAGATGGAGCTTCAAAAATACTTAGAAGAGAGCTTTGTACATAGTGCACACTCAACGATGTAATTATGATTTAAAAGAATGTTTTAAAATAAATAAGCACTTAGAATTTGCAGGTACGTTTGGGAAGCACTGGGGCTAAATTTACAAATTTTTTTTTGATGCTCAATAAATAACAATAATAAAATGTCTCCTCTGTTAAAATCTCCCTTTCTTATGTAGTTTGTCCTAGCCCTGATAAAATAAAAAGAAATCTAGGATAATTTGGGGGGTTTTCATACTGTACTAAATGAGCAAAGCAGCTTTATTTGAACTAAACTGACAGTAACTATATCAGCCTCTCTGATTTTACAAACTGAAAGAGTATCTGTAATTCAGTTTATGATACATTAATATCGGACTATTCCAAGATACTTCCTCATTTAGAAAGATGCATGAATACACACGATTTATTTTGTTACCTAAACTTTCAATTATTTAGGTTGGACATATTTGACTAAAATGTGTAAGGCATGTCAAATAAATATATAAATAATTTCAGGAGCAGTTTATTTTTTATTTTGGAAGAACTATCTTTATTCTTTGATTATTGCCTGATGTAAACAAAATGTTCTTCCTTGCATTAGCGGTAGTGGCCTTAACATCCTAGCTTCTCTTTTTGAACCATGAGATTCTAAATATACAGATCTTGACTCCTTTAGCCTTTATATCTCTAAGGCTGGAATAAAACATACAGTGTCCTCAGTACTTATTTGGAGAATGAAAGAGAATGAGAGTTGATGTCAGATATATCACCATGTTCCCCAGCACTTTGTACTTAGTAGATCAAAAGAGTGTGGGAAATTAATGGATAACAGTATATCAGAGAGATAATATAAGATGCTTTCAATAGAAACCATGACACCATTTTTATCAAAGTGATAACCAATACCACAGAATCAATAATGTAAAAATATAATATGAAAAAGGAAAAAAAAATAACGTATTAGAAGGAGTCTTACTTTCCTATGGGCTATAAATCTATAATCTTGGCAAAGGGCAAAATGGCTTCATACTTGAGCTCTAAAGTATATACTCTAACTAGGGTTAAAACAAAGAGTTATGTGACAGTATGCTGAAGCAAATTTTATGACTGATTGATTAAACCAAAGCTTGTAGTCAGTAGTAAAGGTTTTACAGAGTTGCCATGCATTTACTAATCTAATAGAAATCACCACACAAATATTTGCTGAATGAATAAATCAATAAATCCAGCAAAAATAATTATTTCTTAAATACATGGTTACTAGGAAATCTAGTTTTGTCAGTAGGAGGCAACTTCAAAATCCCGAAAAGCTCAGAAGAATCTAATCACTTGTTCAAGTTCACAAAAAAATTAAGGTTCATATACTGGCATCTAGACTTTAGGGCTGGGGATCCTTTACATCTGAATTTTTTATCTGAATTTTTTAGGAGTTGTTCATTGCCCAAGAGAACTCAGCATCACTGGGCATTAAAACTGTGTCCTTAGTGTTAAAATCAGACTGAGATTTTGAATAATAGCATTGCCCTAGTAATCATGAAGCAACATTCCCCTTGTAGTCATTCAGATGTTTCTGTTAGCAAAAATCAGCAGCAAGGCACTGTTCCCCTGGAGTGGTACGCGCTGCAATCATTTTATGCTTTAAGAAGACAACTTGCATTTCATAACGTCGTAATCCTCCAGTCCCCTCATTCTTTTTTGACTTTGAAAATGTCTCTAAATTTATTACCAAACAGAAATTGCCCCAGGAAAGAACAGCCATTGTCTATGAAAGAGAGAGAAAAAGAGTGAAAGAAAGAGATTATATCTCATCATTTTCGTTGCAGAATTGATAAAGGCACTTCCATGAACTTTAAAGTGCAGAGATGTATAATATATAAATGTAAGGAGTCTTTAGAAGTTGGGTTAAAGATTATTTCTTTTGTGCTGGAGAAGAGCAACTAAACTACAACTTCAAAAATCTCCTCTTGTACTACTCACTGTGCTATACTATGAATCCTCTAAATTTCAAATACAAGGATATGCATTCATATTCAAGCAGACTTAAAGTCACAAAAATCACAGCACACACAATGTTCCATTTGATAGGTAAACTAAGTGTAAATCTGTTGAAACTTAAGTTAGGAAAACACACAGATAATGATAATGACCAAAATGAAGTCATTATTCATAATCATGACCTCTGCTTGCTTCCAAACACAATCCCAAAAATCTTTTTCTAAGCGTTGTAATTGCTTTCATTGTATACTGGAGTCATTTTATATAAGGTTGGGAAATAAACTGACTGTAAGACAAGAATAATGAGTTAAATTTGTAATTTCTTATAGTGCAAAGGCTAATTGATTTCCATGTGACTGTTTTGTTAACTATGATTAGTGTTTTTTAATTTTATAAGTAACACCATTCACATAAGATAGCCCATCCAGGGGCCCCTGGGTGGCTCAGTGGGTTAAAGCCTCTGCTTTTGGCTCAGGTCATGATCTCAGGGTCCTGGGATCGAGCCCCGCATCGGGCTCTCTGCTCAGCAGGGAGCCTGCTTCCCCCTCTCTCTGCCTGCCTCTCTGCCTACTTGTGATCTCTGTCTGTCAAATAAATAAATAAAATCTTTAAAAAAAAAAAAAAAAAGATAGCCCATCCAGCATGTGATAATAGCACTGATCGATTTACTTAAATACCCATTTATTAGCTTTGGTTACGGAAAGTGGTATCTACATTTGTTAATTCCCCTGCCTCTTCTGCATATATCATCACCTTCTGTTTGATTCCTCTTTAAGTTTCTTATAAGTAAATCCCCACGCATGAAGCCAGGACCTTTTTGAATAGTCAAACTATTACTAATGGCTAAAATGTCTCTGTCAATACAGAAACTTATTTAACGTCGATCTAAATCAATTTGTCAAGTCACTGTGACTTTTCTAAATGTCAATTTCATTTAGACTTGTACAAAAAAAAAATAGAACACATAATTTAAGTCACACAGAGTTGGCATTAACAGGATCTGCTACATTTATGGTGACCTCCCTTATTTCACATGCCCTAAATTTTGTGCTCTATCTTCTAAGCTTCTACATATCAAACATATTATTATATGACCCTGATAGCTATTAATAATAGCAGCAAATATTTATAATTATATAGAAAATTACAGTCCCTAGAAGTAGTACATGGACTTCTTTTGCATCTCACAATGATCCTGGAACATGAATACCTTAATTAGCACTTGGTGCATATTAGTAATTGGGACTAAGGGAGACATATTAACTTGTAAAAGAGCAATGATACAAAGCCCCCATAGGTCAGGTAAGGGCATGAGGAAGGACCCATATCACAAAGTAATTAATATATAAAGACTTAGGTATGTCTAGCATGTACGCAGGTAAGTGATTATATTCTTGTTACAGAAATAATCCTCCCTCATTTACATAAATTCAGTTATATATATAAATTTGAGATAAATATTAATGTGCAACATTTTCAGAGGGTTAGCTTCCACTCAGTAAGTATGTATACACCTCAAACTTCAAACTTGTTGATTGACTAGGATGACTCTGATTTGGCTGCCCATGACAAATGGCTCTGTTTTGTTTTGTTTTGTTTTTTACTTTAAATAAAACCCAGTACCTTCAGTGAAGGGGATGATAGTTCCAAACTATTGAGAACAGGTCAACTTAGTTATTACTCGATACTCAAATAAACTGAAAATAAGTGGCCAGAAAGAAATGATTAGAAGAGAACTGATTCTGAAATTATGAGTATCTACTGAACTAATAGAAATTACTCTGAATGGTTTGGGACAGAAAACACTTTGAGTTGGGGTTGGAGTGGAGACATAAGAAAATTCAACTTTAAAAACTTCTTTGGTGCAACTCTGTTTTGCAGAAAGGGCATCTCAGTTGTATTTAATGGATAGGAGTTACTGAATTTCTCTTTCTCTCTTACAAAGAAATTTTATTTTTCAAAACTATTTTTAGCAACTCAGAGGCCTTACAAGATTTCTGGAAACCAAAGAGTTGTTTTATAAGTGGATGTGTCATTATTAGGAATATTTAAGGGGAAAGGAAAGTATGCACTGTATTGGCAAACACTACCTATTATACAAAATATATAACTCTTCCAGTATATAAATACATATGTATGTATCGTGCCTTTCTTTTGATATCACAGCAGCAATACAAGTTACATTATACCCATTTTAAGAGTTAAGATTTTTATACCTATATAATAATTAAAAACAATTTTAAAAAGGTGGGGGGATCACCCAGTACACCAAATTTCATGTTCCTTCCCAAAGGACCAGAGAAATGGAAGGTTTATAGTAGAAAGTTGCATTAAATGCTCCTAAAATCACTTCTGATTCTGAAGGTCTATGACTACCCAGTAGATTAGGCTTAAAATGGATAGTGATTATTATGCAATCATACTGTCAACACTATCTTCAGTGACTTCTCTGAGAAGTCAAATTAGGTAGCTGAATAGAGGCGGAGGAAGGAGTTTTAGAAGTTCATGATGAGACTGCATTACTTACACCCCTTCTTACTCAATCACTATCTGCTTTGCAATGACGGCCCATTTTTTTTCCTTCCTCATTCCTTATCAAAAATACTGTTTCAGAAGTTACCAAATAAACTTGACCTCTTCAGAAAATGCAATTAAACAAATGTCCTTAGTCCTCATTTTCTTTAATTTCTCAGTATGATTCGATGTTACTGACAACATCCTTCTTCAAACTCTCATGGGTATTCCCCTAAAGATGGCCACATTAAGTTAGATTTAATATTAGAAGTATAGAAGTTACAGTGTTAAAGGGTATCTGATATGATTGTTTTAAAAAATGCAGATCAATGATGTTCTTAACCTTTCTCGACTTTCTCTATTCTGACTCTGGGAAGCCAATTAACACCCTCAAGGCTCAGTTTTCTCTTTGGAAAATGGGGTTAACTCTAGCGCTTATTTTATAAGGTTGTTACAAAGAATAAATACAACACTATTTATTAGGTGTTTTACACATGCAGTGGTTTAATGTAAGTCTTCTGCATATATAAACTTTTTCTTTAAGTAAAAAGGGACAGATTGAAAGAACATAAACATCCCTTAAGACCTTAAAGGAGGGACGCCTAAGTGGCTTAGTCCGTTAAGCATCTGTTTTAGGCTCCATTTTGGGCTCTCTGCTAGGTGGGAAGCCTGTTTCTCCCTCTTCCTCTCCCTCTGCCTGCCACTCCCCTTGCTTGTGTTTTCTCTCTCTCTTTCTGACAAATTAAAAAAATAAAAAATAAAATAAAAAATAAAAAAGACTTTAAGGGAGAAAACAATATGATAGAGGGGAGCTGGGATATCTTTAACAGTGACAGATAATGTACCATTGTCAGGTGCATTATAGACCCACAGAAAATGTTCTATATTCACAGAGAAAACAAGGGTAAGTTTTACGGACTTGGCTTTGATGAAGGAGAGATGATGGGGGCAGGATTTGGGTGGCAATCACTATACAGAGTCTCGTCTATCTTCTTTTGAACATAAAGATGTAGTCTCAAAAGATACTTCTACTTTGAGCTCCAACTAAGTCTGATATAATGAGGTGCAGGGTTTTTTTAATGTTATGTTCATTTTTTACCTATCAATTTACTTTTTAGCAGGTTGGCTGTCAGTAGAGTATAATTTAAAGGTGCAATAAGACTTCTTTTATGAGTGAAAAGAGTCATAATTCTTAACTGTTATTATAGCAAATCATTCTAAATGAAACCTGGAAATATTTATTGATATAAAATAGTCATAATCACGAAGATTTTGTGAAGTAACAGTGAGTAGATGCATACTTGAGAATATTTGTCTAATCAGACTTATCTGCCCCATCTTTCTCAGTCTATGTCACCAGATTACTCCAAATATTTATTATTTCTCACTTATTTAATGGCAACTAACCTCCAATTTTTTTTATTATTCCCTTTCTTTACATGCATAACATTGCTTTTCCTTAAGTGCAGTGTTGAAATGTCATTTGTCTACCTGTTTCAAATATCTCATTCTAAAACTTTCTACATTGTAACCAACAACCCTACTTTTCTGATCTTATTTTTTCACGAGACACCTGCACAGATTCTATGCTCTAGATCCACATTGTCCAATAGGGCAGTGGCTAGCCACATATGGGTATAAAGCATTTGTAATATGGCTAGTCCAAACTGAGATGTGCTATGAATATACAATAGACACCATATTTCAATAACTTAGTATGAATAATATACAAAATGTCTAACAACTTTGTATTAATTACATATTAAAATGTTAATATTCTTTATATATTGGGTCAGAGAATATATTATTGAAAATAATTTCACCTATTTCTTTTTTAATTTCATTGATGGGGCTACTAGAAATTCAAAATTGCATACATGGATCACATAAAATTTATTTCAGACAGTTTTTTTCTAGAGAAAAAGAACTAATGGACATACATTAGACACATCTCGTTTTTATTTCTATTCTCGGACTTTATCTTACATTTTCTTCATACATCAAGCAAATATTCATTAAATCCCTGCTAGTTATCAGGTATTTTTCTCAATATTGGGAATACCAAGGTGATAGAGAAAGAAAGACAAGGTCTGTATCTTTTAGAGCTTAATTTTCATGAAGCATATGGAGAATAAAGCAAGGTAAACAACAAATATAATAATTCCAAATAGTGATAAATAACATGTGAATGGATGATATGTTAGATAGTTCCTAGCAAGTGGGATTACTTTATAATGTCACCAAAGACTTCTCTATGAATAGGGGACATTTGAATAGAGAGGAGAAGAATGAAACTGTCATGATTTTCCTATTTGATTTGATGTAAACACATATGTCACATATATGAAAATAACTAGATTTTAACATAAGTGTGTATGTTATGATCAACTGGTAATGCCTGTCTGGAGGGTTTGGCTTAATTAGCCATGTCTACTGTGATCTAAAAGGGATGAATGGCACATAGTAGGTAGCTGTATACCCATGCATATCATAAAAAGAAACTATGCAAAAATACTATTTATCTAAAAGTAAATGCATTATCAAGTAAGGCTCTGCTCAAAGACTTAAACTCTGGCATCAAGCAAGGGGAACTATGATCTGGAAATATAGTCTATATGGGGAAAAAAGATAATTGCACCAAGTCTAAAAATTAATTAGGCCTGAAGACCTTTAATAAACCATTTCCTGATTACATACATGTGGATGGAAATTTTTAAACTGCATTTAATTTTTTATTCACCCCAAATTTAGCCAATTCCTTTTTATCAGTTTACATCTGGGCATCTGGTTGAGTCTTGAAACATCTGTGAAGGCAGGTGTTGTGCTTCTGCCTTCCAAAAGGATGCACAAATAAATACAGGATCCAGACCAACAGATGGTATAAGTTAAAAGAAAATCTAAAAGCAGTGTGTGCAGGTGAAGTTAGTATACTCAGGTCTGTAACATGCTATAGCAGTTTATGCCCCTGAATGACTTTTTTTTTTTTCCCCATTACTCTGAAAATTGTCAGATTTCTCTAGGGCAAATCCCATTGACATTGGTTTTTCATGACATGGAGAATTATTGCTGCCATCTAAAAAGAAGCTCCCCTACTAAACTATGGGATAGAACTTTCTGGGCAATTAGTTCTGTCATCTCCAGAGAGGCAATGGTGAGCTACAGAATTTTCAAAATCGTCCTATACTTTTTATATATTTTGGAATCCACTCATGGCATTTATAGGGAATTGTTTTAACTTGTCTTGTTAATTTGTATACACATTCTTTCTATAAAATAATAATTATTGTTATAATTAATCATTTAAGAGCTTCTCCTTTAGTGTAACTTATTATATAGTCATCTATCATTAGAATGGATAAACATTTTGCAATGTTACAAAAAATTAATACACTTACTTTACTAATCTAACCAATCCTAAGTGACTGTTTCAGACTCTGTGCTAGATGATAGAGATGCAAAGTTATGACAGGCACACCCTTCAACAAATGGGATGAGGGGGTCTACAATATAGAAAACATAACAAAATGATTATAATACAAAGCAGGGTTGTTCTATAAAAATATCACAAGCAAAATGTTATGAATACATAGAGGATGTGTTTATTCATTTTGCCTGGGATATTCAGAGAAAACTTTATGAGGACGTAACTAGTAAGTTTACCTTGATACATTAGTAAGAGTTTACCAAGAAAGACACATAAGGGCATCCCAAGACAGTATCGATAGATTGTTAGCGCTAAGACTGTTTAAAACCAAAACCAAAATAACAATAACAAACAAATCTACCTAGGTTGTTTTGAGACTGTTAGACAAGTTGCTTGATGTGCAATGATAGGAATATTAACTGAAAAAATATTAAATGAAAATATTAACTGAAAAAGGCCAAATTAAGGTCACAGTATTTAGTGTGTATTTCAGCTCCCCAGCAACTTTTAAGTTATAGCCCATTAGAATCAGGTATATATGCCATGATTATTTTACTCAGAAACTTTTTAGGGGGTGTTATTAATTGACAATATTGACAAGAGCATGAAAATCTTTTTTTTTTTTTTCATTTTATTCAAAAAAGGATCACTTTCCTAAAATTCAGTCAGAATACGTCAACCCCAGCCTTCTCCAAATTGTGTACCCCTTATTTTTTTCTTAAAATTTATAAAATGAGGGGAACCTGTGTAGCTCAGTTTGTTAAGCATCTACCTTAGGCTCAGGTCATTATCCCAAGGTGCTAGGACCTAGTCCCACATTGGGCTCTCTGCTCAGCGGGGAGCCTGCTTCTCCCTGTCCCTCTGTTACTCTACCTACCTGCACACATTCTCTCTGTGTCAAATTAAGAAGTAAAACCTTTTTTAAAAATTATAAAATGAAAGGAACAGAAGATCTTTCCAATGTTCCTTGTCTTGGAACCTGATCTCAGCTTCAGTATTCTGAGTTCTTTATAAATTTGTTACATAAATGAGGCCTCTAATATACTGGTCCCCAGGTTGTTTATTTCTTCACTGCATATTGAGACCCATCAGTTCAAAGCCTGCAGGTGCAAAACTCAATTTCTCATACACCCAATGTTAAAAAAACAACAACTCAATAAACAGATTTTTAATCACTGAGAGCCTCCCTGCTTTGTATACCTCACCCAGCATTGTTGACTACTGATAAGACTATCTTCCAGTTTTAAGACTCCAAGCAACTCCTGCCCTTCAGAACTCTTTGACACAGACTCCCTGCCTTGCAGCTGAGTAGTATCATCTAGACATAACCCTTGTCTCCTATCTCCATCTCCCCTAGGAGTGCCATTATGCTCCATCCATTCTGGTTCCCTTACCATAAGCCTCCATGTTCTAAGTTCATAAGTTCCATGTTCTAAGAGAACATTTGTCTCTCCTACATCCATATCCAAGTACCACTCAGTAAAGTTTACTGCATATTGCTGTCTCTCTGGTCCTTTCTTTTCCCTTTACTAGCTCCTATCCCTTGAACAGCATGAATAATCTAAGCTTCTCACCCAGCACTGATACCAGTCAGCTTAGAAGAGCCTGAGTTCATTCGATGTTACTTCCCAGTGGGATGAGATTTCTATCAAAGGACTGGGAAAGGTGTTTGTATTATGAAACAACAGAAAAAATAACAAGAGGGTAAATATTCTACAAAATTTATCTAAGAAAAGCTGATGTGTTTTCACATTTCCCCTTTTATAATATTTCTTTTAATATGAAATATCTTGTCACTAATCTTGTTCATCAGCAATATATATATATACATATATATGTAAAATATTTATTTACTGTGAGTAAAAAGAATGGATTGGAGAGGGATTTGGAAATGAAGGTTGACAGCATTCATAGTGGTAAAAGAAGAATATGTACAAGAGGAATATAGCTGAAACCAACAAAATTGTTCTGGGATCAAAAGTATGCATTAAGTAAAAACTTTCTAAGTTCCAAATCTTACTTCCTGGCAGAAGATACGCTGTGTCAATCCTGAGGAATGAACACAATTCAGAAGAGTAATTTCATTCATTCTAAGCCCTCAGGATTGACCCTGGATGATAGCCTAAAGAATATATGATTTTTTTGAACACCATCACACTACCATTTAACTATACTTGGCTGCCTGAAGATTTTTCAGGAAAGTGTCAGGAAGTGACAAATGAAATCAACCAAAAGGTGGCTTTCTAGTTTTCTCCATTTTAACAGATGGAGCCAACGGATGGCAATACAGAGAACTGAATTAATCCAGTATTACTAAATGCCCGGTTGAATTATGCATAACAAAAATAAAGGTATGTCACTTTGCCACAAATGACTCTCAAAGCTTGTGATAAATCTCCAAGACAGATCATCACTCCCCCCCCCACCCTGCCCCTTTTGGTACCTGCTGCATCCCCTCGCTCTAATCCCATTTACTTCTATGCATTTAATTATTTCACAAGGTTTCTTGCAGATGACCAACTGAGACTTAAGAATTCATCCAAGATCATGTCTAAAAACAGGATTCAAAAGTCATGGCTTTCTACATCCAAATCCTGTCCTTAAAAAAAAACACAGGTCTCAGTTTCCTGGCAGTACCTTTGTGATCCCAAGTCAAATGGGCCTCTTGCTCCTGTTTGTACAAACCCAATAAAATCTACTCAAAAATTTACCATGCAATGGCCCAATCAGGGAAAAAAAAAAGGAAAAAAATCCAACATTGATACAGACAGTCTCAACCAGTCACTCGGCCTTTCTCCTATTTGTTTTCTATTTACTCTTCTTCTGTTGCTTCCCATCTCTCCTAAATTCTTCCTCTATAAAACACAGCCAACCATCTCTTCATGCGATATTCCAGATTTTTGTCTCTCTCAAAGCC
Source organism: Enhydra lutris kenyoni (assembly GCF_002288905.1). NCBI lineage: Eukaryota > Metazoa > Chordata > Mammalia > Carnivora > Mustelidae > Enhydra > Enhydra lutris. The sequence continues at coordinate 1,824,857 of NW_019154114.1, read as the reverse complement.
AGTCCTCTGATTGTTTCATTTCCCATTCTATGGTGAAAACCATGGTCTTAACCTTGGGTAGAGCAGATCTGTGACCTTAAAAAATTATATATATAAACAAAATGGAAGGAAAAAAGAAGGAAGGTATAAAGGAAGGAAGGAAGAAAGAAGAAGCCTAGAGGTGGACATATAATTTGAAAACACAGGCGGTCACAGCATTTTACGGCTTTAGGATTAATTTATTTTCTATGTATTCTTATAAAACATATTTTAAAAACCATAAATTTACTAAAAATAAAAATTTATAAAATGTAAATCTATACTGTCATGGGGAAAAGAAGCAGAATCTGTACCCTTTTTCTCACAAATGATATGGATGATTTAATATATAATATCTCCTATTCTTCTGTAATCAGATACAATATCCCCCCTCACTGAGTTGTTGGGAAATTCTTTTGGGATATTGGACTAAAGATGAGACTGGCTTACATACAGGCTGGAAAAAAGACTGAATTGTGATAATTATGAGAGTAAATACTCTTGCTCCTGCCCCAGAATACACATATAGACACACATGCATGCATGTACACAAACATACCACAAACTCTGTACTTTGTCTAAGAAAAGCCTCATTAGCAAGTTTACTATTTTTTGACTCATCTGTCATGAGCAGGAGAGACTAAGAAACCAAAAGATAGAAGTTGCTTCCATGAGCTCTTAGAAAGGGCAGCCAGAGGAGAAGAGGGTAGAGAAAGAGACTCTCTGAGGATCATCTACCATATTTTAAACTTGAGTGAGGAGTCTCCAAAGTGAACAAGTACCGAGTTAATAAGGCAGTGGTAGGCACTGGAGCTTGAAATTATGGGTCACTTTTGATTAAACATTGCTCGCAGAAAATAAGCCCTGGCTTTCCGTTGTACAATTCTCAGTATCATATGCAAAAATATAAATGCCAGCACTTATTAAAACTAGCCTGAGCAATAGCTAAGAACCACCCTGGGGATGATGTATTAGAAACAAACAAACACAAAAACCCCTACAATTTCCTCAAAAATAATTAAAACTCTAGCAATTGACAGGGTGGTTAGCTGAATTTATTGTAGTGTTTTCCTGTGTTTGGGAGGGATAGCAGAGTTTAGTGGAAAGATCATCAAATATCTAAACTCAATCATATTAACTGTGATTTGACGCAAGCAAATCAACATGTCTGAGCCCCTACTTCTTCATTCTAAAATATGGGCATTAAAACACAGCCACAGGGATTTACTCTGAGCATTAAATATGATAATTTATGTAAAAATTTAAAAAAAAAACTAAGTCTCTTGCTTGGAACACATTCAACTGTATGTACATGGTTCTCTTGTAGTAATTTAGGCATCCACACTAATACCTGGTATGCAATAAGTACTCAATAAATGGTAGTTACTGTCTTTCCTAAAAAAGTACTTATTTATGACTATACTTATTTGTTAATTTTTCCATTATTCCTGTTCTACTGCTCTACTCAGGATCAGGCAATAGGCTCAGGATTTTTTTTTTATAAATGTTATTATAAAGCCCTGAGAAGGAACTGCTTTTGCTCTTGATTCATTTTATTTTTACATATTTTTATTGATTTTTATATTGAAATTCTCCTTTCAATATGTTTTAACCATAATCCGTGTTTATGAGACCCAAGACCCCACCATCTGGTAATAAGTTGGTTATTAAAAGGTGACATGATTTTTTATTAGAAAATCAAAATCAATAAATCATATTTTTTTGTCCTTAGCAGAGGTTAAATGAACAAATCATCTACAAAATCAGGTTTTTAACTTATTATGAAGCTTATATTTTCAGCAGTAAAATGGATTTTTTTTAAACCCTCAATTGTTAGTATATGCTGGAAAACTTTATTGATCTACATCCAGAGCTGACAGGATGCTATGTCAGAATACTGGGGTAATGACAATTGCAGCATCTTCTGCAGAGAACTGGAGGCTTCTAGGCACAGACAGAAAAGTCCTACCAGGAGATTTCAAATCCAGGTTTTAGGGAGAAATTCAGACCTCGGGGTGGAGTATAGCACTCAGAACATTCTTGTAAGGGGAGCTGTTTTATATTCAGCCACTGTAATACTGTAATCATTCATTCATAAAATATTGAGTGTTTGCTATGTCCCAGACATCATCTAAGTCATTGTGGATAGAGACCTTTAGTCCCAGTGGAGTTTATAGCTACAAGAGAGAGTCAATAAAGAAACTGAATTACAAACTGCAGCAAGGCCACTGGAAGGGAAAAGGGTGGGGTCAGCTAAGTCACTTAGGAAGTGATATGATACAGTATACAATAGGTGCTTAATGAATGTCTCTTTAATGAATAGATCCAATGATTGATTGATTCCTCTATATAGAAAGGCCAATAAAGTAGACCTTCTTTTCTCTTCCTTCCTCTCCCTCTCGCCTTCCCTCCTCTACATTTTCCTTCCTTCCTTCCCTTCCTTCTTCTGTCCTTTCTTTCCCCCTCCCTCCCTACCTGTCTCCTTCCTTCCTTTCTTTTCTTTTTTCCTTTTTTCTCTTTCTTTCTTTCTTCCTTTCACCAAGTCCTATCCTTGAGATTATTTTACTAATTAAGATTTAAGATGCTTTGAAATCTTATTTTAAAGAAAACTCTATAGTAAATTTGTACCATACATATTAGTGGGGTTATAGCTATTGATTTTCAAAACTAAGCAATAAATCCCTGTGTTTATGCAAGGGAGAAAACTAGTGTATAAATCAGGTTACCTTTGGACAAGTGGAACTTGGAGTTCTTGTAATCTGGACAGTGGGAAGGGGCATTAGGGAAAAAGTATGAGTAAACTTTGAAGGATTAACTTATTCATAGATTTGATCTCCTCATAGGCATCAGTGTAATTAACCTGTAAGTAAGTGTGGCAAACTCAAAGTCCTCTGTAACTAGCTGTCTTATTCATGGTTCTAATCTGGTGGGATAAATGGGTAGATTCATCGTGAGGGTTGGGGGTACTAGTTCTGGGGTGCTTAGGGAGAATGCTCAGTTAGAAGCAGAAGTGTTGAGGGTATAGAGCCGAGTGCCAGGTACCACAGATGATTAAGAAAAAAAAATCAAAACAGTTAAGACAGGAAAACACACATGCACACACACACACACACACACACACACACACACAAGCAGAGGACTTAGAATTAGCAACTGGATTCAAGTCAAATCTCACCTCATTAGTCACTGCATGAGTTTCATCATTAGTTAATATTTATTAGTATGAATATCTTCATCCACAAAATGAAAATAATGTTAATAGCTTCTTATCTGTTTTTTTAAATTTATTTATTGCCAACTATGTGCATTTTTCAGAGAGGCCTTCACTATTGTTGGGAAAATGAGATATCTGAATATATTACATATTTAATAATTATATACTATATTAAAACATGGGATATCATAAAACACTATCTGAAAATGACAAAAATTTACAAATGCTGTTTTTAGACCTTAGTTACATAAATTTCTGTCATTAAGACAAGGCAAATGGCCATGCTATATATATATATATATCTATTTTGTTGTCACTCTCTCTCTTTTTTTAAAATTAATGTTCCACCCTCAAGTGAAACTTGAGGGAAAACTGAATGATGTGGATAGTTGGGAGTAACTGTAGTTAAAAATCTGCATCTAGATTCCTGTGCTGTTTCATTTATCAGAACACTTTGACCTTTGGTTATGATAGAAAAGACAGAGTTTAATCTTTTTAAAATTAGACCAGTTTTGCAGATCTTGGTAGAAATAATTAACAAAATAATTAAGGAAAGCAATGGAAGAATTTTTTGGCAACAGTTCTGACATTAAGATATTCCTCAGACTCTTTGGCTAGAGGGTCCTGAGATCTCTGACGGTCCCAATTTTTATTATTAGAATCTTCCATGAGTCACCTTTTCTACTTTCTGGAGGCAGATCATTTGAGTAAGAGGTTTTATTCATCTTGCTACAGTTGCCCTGCATGATATGAAATTATTTGGCTCAATATTTTATTCCTGCTTATCTGCCATCGGCCACTGTATTTTAAATCCAGTGCTAGTTAATCCCCACAGAAGCTGATATTATGCTTCTCAGATAATGCAAATAAATCCAAACAGCAAATGATTAACCCCTGACACAAGATGCCACATGCCATGGACTATGACCATTCTCATAGTCAAAGTATTTCTAGGTGATGGTTAGGAAAGATTGGGTTTCCTGTACCCCCACTGATCTTCTCAAGGGCAGGAGGAATCTTTTATTCACAGGTGTATGAATTGGTCTCCATTATGATCTAGGCACCAAAAATGATGGATGGTAACTATGATGGTTAAGTGCCTTAGAGAAGAATTGCCAAATACTGAGCTGGGTGGATCCCACATACAAGCCGAAGGCATCACCCAAAAGACACACTTAAGTTAATTAAGGGTCTAAGAACATGTCTGATTGGTAGACTTGAAGACATCAGAAGTTTTTCCTGGAGTAAGTGGATGAATCCTTGAGAGTGGCAAGTTCCTTGTGTATGACAAAAACAATGAATAAGGTAGGCCAGGAAATGAAAAATGGATTACATAATCAGCGTGTAGGAAAGTGGCACAATGTAGAGGTTGCATTACATGGAAGTTTCTCTAACATATTTAGGCTCCTGAAAAAATATTTTGGGTGAGATGCCTGTTTATATAAATAATTTGAGCAACCCATGCTGAGGAGCTCAGTCTGATGTGATCTTGTGAAAGAAACACTACCCTGACCAACAAGAGTGACCTGCTCATCAGGCTCTCTTTTAAGAACTGCACCTGGCCATGGCTTGAAGACAACTTCATAAGTACAAGTCCTGGATATTATCAGGGCATCTGGTAAACCCCACTTGGAAGGGGTAGTATGGGGATCATTGGGAAGGTAGAAGAATACTGAAGGAAGGAAATAAATGGAGACCAAAGCCCACATGTGTTGTGTTTTGGGCTCAGGAACATCTCATTTAGTGGGCACTGCTACTCTAATTTCTCGGTTGAAAATGTCAAGGAACTTTACTCCAAAGTGTGAGTTCCTAGAATTTCAATGCCCAGGACAAGGTTTCATCCACCCTGCTCTAAGGGTGATGCTAGTAGAAAAAATTGTCTGAGAATACCCCCAAACTGGGTTCTTATGCTGAGGGCATATGACAGGGCACATTTTCAAGCAACAATTTCACACTTTCTTCCAGTGGATAGAACACTAATGATATTCAGAGTAACAGTAGGGGCAGTAGTAGTAACAATAGTAGTTGTAGGTACAGTAATAATGATTCAATAACCCTAAAAATGTAGAGATACTAACCACTTTGGATTGCATAAAACTTGTGCTTTATTTGTATTAGTGAATTTAGTATTTTCAAACAGATCAACAAATTTATCTTGTTACTTGTAGCCAAGGCTCAGAGAGACAAATTTCCCCAAAGTCACACAGATATGTAGTAGAGCATTTTATTATCTCAAACTATCACAAGAAGGGTAATTGGGACTCCAAGGTGGGGTTACATTGGGTGGAACGGTAGAAACAAAAGGAAGAATGGTTCAAAAAGCACTGTAGCCAGAGGCCAGAGCAGGGCCTCACAGAGGGAAAACATGTTATCTGCGGTTAAAAAAAAAAATGATTGGAAAGGTGTAGGGAGATTTTGTTTGAGGACAGGGTTAGGGGTTCCAGAAAGACTTTTTCCAGCAGGTGAAAGTAAAGGGGCAAAGAGAGACTGCATGAAGCATTTAGCTTTTAGGAAAGTACGTATGTTTATGAACCCAGGAGTGAGGAACTATAACAAATTGTTTATGTGGCCAGAATAGGGAGAGCTTCTGGTGCCCTTCTAAGGTGGTAACCTGTATCCTATGACCAAAGGGGGAGGCCTAGCAGACTTCTCAGCAGAATTCTGTGAGCAACCAAAACGTTAGATCTTTACTTACTAAGAATAGCAATGGGCAATTGGGGATCTAGAAATAGATAAAGAGGCTAGTACACCTGGGGCTTAAAGAACATAAAAAGAACCAAGTGTGTCTAGAAATGGGCTTATAGTTCTACTTGTTCTGCCTTTTTTTTTAACATAATATATTTTTTTCTGTTATTTATTTTTATGAAGGAATCATTTCATAAATGAAATCTTACGTTAAGATTTGTCTTATGCTAATTCTGATAATTTGGGGTGAGGTGTTTGTATCACTGTGTTAGGAAAGATCCTGAGGCTCTATACAAGCTACAGGGGAAAAGAAAACCTGATTGAGTAGTGATGTATATAATGGTAAAGGCAAAGGGAATGGTGACATGGTGAACCTGCCTGATATCCCTGTTTCCATGTATTTTTCAATGGAATAAAACAGAGATGTTCGTGTGTTTGTCATGAGATAGGAATTCCAGAGTTGTAACTGGTTATTCCTTTTCTCTCTGTTCTACCTTACCCTACCTAATAATACATGCTCAATTACTTCCCAGAATATTTAGATCTCTGAAAATACAGCTTGAAAACTAGCTTAAAAATGCCCTTATTTCATAGATAAGAGAACTATTTGCTGATGGTTGAGCTGCAATAGCAATTTTCCTGAAGAGTTTACTCAAAACTAGGTGAATGCATTTTTTTAACAGATAATTTTGCAATAACAAAGGACGCTAGGTGAAGGATTCTCATCTCAATGGTTTTAAAAACACAGCTTCTGACTAATTGGTTTAGCTGTCCCTAGTCCATCTTAGGTAAATAATACCATTTAAATATTTTTGGTAATTTTCCTTTAACAGGCTTTTAAACTTAATGTTTCTGCCTTGCTTCAGGACAACATCTTTTAATTGCTCTAAATTATCAGTGATGTCTGTAGCATTTTCACCAAACATGGATTGATTTCAATTAACTTTCTCATGCTTTTGCAAAAAAGCAGTCTTTTTCAATTTGCCTAACAGGATCATGCAACCTCTTAGAGCTGAGGAATGACAGTCTTTAAAGGTTGGGAAAGGAGACACAATCAAGGTTGTTTACCTCCTAATGTCTCCTTTTTTTTTTTTTTTAATTTATTTGACAGAGAGAGATCACAAGCAGTCAGAGAGGCAGGTAGAGAGAGAGGAGGAAGCAGGCTCCCTGCTGAGCAGAGAGCCAGATGCGGGGCTCGATCCCAGGACCCTGAGACCATGACCCGAGCCGAAGGCAGCGGCTTAACCCACTGAGCCACCCAGGCGCCCCCTAATGTCTCCTTTGGGCTTCTCAGTTGTGCTTGATCAAATAAGGCAACTGGGGGGGGAATGTAGGTTAGAAAGCTGAACTAGGCTATCCTACCCATGGAGCCCTTGGAATTCCCCAGATTAAATTTTAACTGTGCAGAGATGACCAAAAAGAATTTGTGTTAAGTCTATTCAGACACCTCTGCCACAGTGTTCCTTGACCATTTTCATCTGCCTGTGCATGTAGTAGAAGCAATAGGTTCTCAATGTCTGTGTACATTCCAGGTTATGGGTAGAAATCTGCTGGTACTTTTATACAAAATGACTCCATTATGACTGTTGACTGCTAAGAGATTTGAGCTGAGAAGACAGTGGAGAGCAATTGCAAAAAAATAGGCAGTACAAAAAATAAATAAACCTAGAGACCTAGAATGTTGGCCATCATAGGAACTAAAGCAACAGAAGGCAAGGAGGGAAAAAAGCATATGTTGCAAAACCTGAAAAGTGAAGTAAAATGACAAAAGTGAATGGAACAAGGGTGAAGGAAGCCAATTTTTTTTTTTTTGGAAAGCCTAATTAATTCAAGAGAATCAAGTGAAAAAGAAAATAGTAAGAATTTAAGGGAATTAACTCAGATGACTAGTTACAAAATTAGCATGCAAAAAAAATCAGTTTCTGAAATAGAAAAACTGAGGATAAAGACATCCTATGTAATCTCCCATGAAAATACAATACAGCTACAAGTAATCTTTAAAAAATGTGCAAGATTTATGTGATGACGAAAGGAACACTTAGATATATAAAAAGACAATCATTATTTTGGGGTAAAACTCTATGTTTTAAAGAAACCAATTCTCCTTAAATCAATCTAAACCTTTAACACAATGGTAGAATAGGTTATCAGCAGGACTTGGTAATCAGAAATGAATGAGCTGATTCTAAATAATAAGCATATAGGAATAGTGAGATAAACTTAGAAATAATAACAAGGGAAAAACACAGGCAATAAAAGAGATTTAAAATATACTATATGTGTATAGATACATATGCCAGTGGCCATATTGTTACATTTAATCAGTAATTAACATTTAATCATTGACACTTAAAAGTAATTATTTAATTATCAGACTATAAGATGATCAATTAATAATATATATTAAATATACTAACCCAGCCAATTTATGTATTCAGCTTTATACCTAATAAGTTCCAGATTGATCACAGATTTATTTTTAATTAAAATCAAAATATTAGGGGTGCCTGGGTGCTTCAGTCGGTTAAGTGTCTGCCTTTGGCTCAAGTCATGAACGCAGGGTCCTGGGATCAAGTACAGAGTGAGGCTCACTGCTCAGTGTGAGTCTGTTTCTCCCTCTGCACCCCACCCACCACCTTGTGCACACAGTCTCTCTCTCAAATAAATAAAATCATTAAAAAAATCAGAATCTTAGTAAAGTAACTGCAAATTATGCTCTGCATTACAATTAGAGAATATTTTCCTAAATAAGAAACAAATCTCTAAAGTCACTTGACAAAGATTGATAATGGCTAACAAAAAAATTCAATATTTGTTTTGAAAGACAAACATACCAACAGAAAAATAAAGTTGAAAACAACTAATAGAAAGTTAGGAAAGTATCCTGTGCTTTTTGCTGGTTATATGGAAAGACATATACGCCAACTCAAAAATAAAGGAATATAATCCAAACCAAGAAAGAAGATGCCATTTTTCTACATATTTATAAAGATGATGCTTTTTGGCACAGGCTTTAATAAGCATCAACATTAATTTGCATGGAATCAGTAGCTCCTATATACTTAAAGTACAGAGATATGTATTGATAACCTTATACAGATGATTGATTTCTATATTTTTGTAAAGGCAAAAGACTGTAGTGTTTTGCTAGGGCTGCCATAAGAAAATATCACAGAGTAGCTTAAACAATATAAATTCTTTGTCTCAGTTCTGAAGGCCAGGGTCCAAGATGAAGATGCCACAGTTTGGTTTCTTCTGAGGCCTCTCTCCTTGGCTATGTGTGTCTTTTATGTATGTGTGTGTCCTTTATGTGTGTCCTTTGTGTATTTCAAATCCCTCTTCTTATAAAGACAATAGTTGGATGGATAGGGGCCTATACTGCTGGCTTCATTTTAATTTAATTTCCTCTTTAAAGTCCCTGTCTCCAAAAAACAGTGACATTCTGAGGTTCTGGGCGTTAGGGCTTCAACACGTAAATTTTGGGAAGACAGAATTCAGCTCTTAACAGACCATAAGTAACCTAACTAGCCATGAATAGGGTACTATTTAAATAAATCATAGCGAATCTGTACAATAAGTACTATTCCGCTGTAGATAATCTATAGTTAAAGCACTTCCCAAGATGCAAAAGGAAATAAGGAAAGTAAATAATAAATAAGGAAAGTAAGGTACAGAAGAGTAAAATATCACAATGTACTCCAAAGCACAGAACCTGACGGACCAACAGTCTCTCTCCCTCACAACCCTTCTCTCTCTCTCTCTCTCTCTCTCTCTCTCTCTCACACACACACACACACACACACACACACAATTTATACTCTTAGCCAATTGCAGGAAGGATAAAGGACTGATTCAGTTGTAGAGAGGAAATATCCTGTAGCTTATGCATGGCAAGGAGACTACTTTGTACTGTTTTTTTAAAGTGCACACAATCTTCTATAAAGAGAGAACAGAAAAAAAGTGTTTAAGAGATGGAATGATTTTATGACTTGTAGGCTGTGCAAAAATTGATGGTGATGCTCTCAGCTCAGAAAATTAATGCAGACTTAAAAAAAAATAAAATAAAACGAATGTGTGGAAGTCAGCAGCCACAACACTCAAGCTCTTCTTTCTAAAGACCTTTGCAATGATATTGTTATGGTGTCATACTTCTGGTATTTCAAGTAATTAAATCTTCTTCAGTAAGGTCATGCCCATGTAATATTGAACTCCATAGTAACGTCAGTCCTATTATACTGAGCCGCCAATGTGTTACTCTACTTGTGAGACCCTATTCCGCTAGACTACACTACAGACACATTAAAATATGAGTGGAATATTAAATTGACCATCATTCTACTACAGAATATGTCATCTGTATCTATTATAATGCACTGGGGCTTTCTTTAGGGGCCTAGAAAACTTTTTGGTATTGTTAGTAAGTTTCTGCTGTCTCTTTGATATCAGTAGATATTTAATTTAATTATCAGGGTTGAATGGATTTGGTGCAGCTGAGTGATAGCTAACTACTCTGTGGAACTGGAGCAGTCCACAAACAAATTAGTTCTCCAGATGTGGAGGCTTATAAATAACCACTCCAGTGCTGTCTGAGGATAAAAGGAAGACAGGCCCTATGAGCAATAACGGAATATTTTCTGAAATGGTGGAAGAGCATTGGGAGGCAGAGAACAGTTTAAGTTTTGCATGTAGAGGAATATTCCTCAAGTGACCGTCTATTTTAGCCTTGTGTCTAATCAGTCATTAACTTGATAATGTATCTGCATTTAACTCTTAAATGTGTTTTGTGTGCATTCTCCAACCCATGGTGAACACTTGCTCAGTTTCTTAACCATTTTCCCTCTTCCAGACTCATCCATTGAAATGCTGTGACTAGATTAAAATTTTATAATAAAATACAGCTAATCTTGTACTTCCTTTGCCCAAAATTACTTCAAGATTTCCTGTTGGCTAAAGAAAGAATCTCAACTCCTCTGATCACTTTACTAGACACTTCACAATCCGGTTCATGTTTTTCTATTATCATTCCCATGCATTTCCTCCTTTATATTTTATTCTTCTGCAATCCTAAAATATTCTCAGTGTCCTGTCTGCACCAAATATATTTTTAGTCTACCAAGATCTTGAAAAAACTGTTTCAATCTAAGTACCTAACAAACTCTCTTCCACACAGACTAGATATATATTCATTTATTTTTTTCTCTTAAAGTTTTGTTGTTAAAATGTTAAAATTCCCTGCTATTAATAACTTAAATAAGAAAACATTTGTAACATTTTACCTAAAGGATACCTTCTACGGAAGGAAAGGCACATATAATAGTAGACTAGGTCTAGTTTGGGTTAGCATCATCATACTGTTAGCAGCCTACCTAATGTCACCCTCTTGTCATACTGTCATAGTTGCTGACAGGGCTGACATTCAAGCCTTGGAATACAGGAAAACAAAGTGAGAAGACTGTTGCATTAATTTTGAGCACAGTGACTCTAGTTGTTTATTTGCTAGGATCTGATTAAAGTTTCTGCAGATACAGAAAGTTGTTTTGTTTGGTTTTCCTTAAACTAAAAATGGCATTTATTTCCCATTTATTGACAATCCAAACACAGGATACCACAGTGATTCAGTTATTATCAAGCCCAGGTGGAGTGGAAGAGTCCACTATTGCCTAGAGGCAAGAGGAATTTCCTGCATGCAAATAGCTGTTGCTATTTGCTCCATCGTTTGGCATTACAAGTGGCCATAGGAATAAGGAAGGGAATAAGACCACTAAAAGTTAGGTGATGAGTATATATGTTTCTGTTCCCTAGGGTTTGCTGAAAAGGGTCCCAAATTGTATTTGGACTAAGAAAAGAGTTTCTCTGGTTACAAAGCTAGGGTGTCTAAGTGTCATAGAGACATTTAGAGTGACAGATGTCAAGCACATTTGCATATTCTTTAGTGAGACAGATTCAAAACAGGAATTTATAAAATACCAGGTGGGCTTCATAACTCCCCATTTCTTCTTGATTATCTGTCTGCTATCTCACTTAATCTGGAGTAGCTACTCCTATTTTGATCCCTGGCACATTCCTAGTATGCGTGTGAACATGGGCTGAACGACTTTCTTTATATACCTTCCATTTACTCCCCTACAAAGACACTGTTTTATCCTCTATTATGTCATTACTGTGTCAAGAGATCAATCATTTATTGCTCATCTTTATATGTGGAGGGCCTTACATATTTCCAGGCATGTAGCAGCTTCTCGATCCACACACTGAACAAATTCTAGAAATAATCACTAAGGGCACACTAAGTGAGTTAATGAATGAATTAGTGTAGATGAGTGAAAACAACTTCTCCTGCTCTAGTGCAGTGAGGAAGAGAAGGCCATTAGCATAAATACATATAAATATTGAATAAGTTTCTCAGAGGTAACTGGGGATCTCACTAATCAATCGCTAACTGTTCAGAAATAAATAACCGAATGCTTAAAGTAAATAAAAGAAGCAGAAGAGAAGCACGCAGAGACTAACCAATACAATCTGCCATTGTCAGTCTCTGAGCGGTCCTGAAAAAAAGTTTATGAGCCTACCTCAGGTTATGTTGTAGGTTATCGACTGTGTGCAAGGATAATATGTGAGCAAACCACAGAGTGTGTAGGGTTTCTGTACTGAAGATATAGGTGTTAAGGTTTAGATCTAATTAAGAAAAAGAGGAAAGAATTTAGGTGTTAAGTCAAGGTTCACTCATGTAGGTCTTTCTGGAATGTTGCCACCAACCAAGAAGTGCATACCCTTGAATTAAAGTCATAAGATCAGAGAGAAATGAAAAGAAGGGACCTGGAAATGAGAGCCTGACAACTAACCTAGGAGCCAAGCAGCTTATTTCTGGCATATAGAGTTTTGCTAACTTCTTATTTAAGGCACTCAATAAGCACCTCTCTCCTTTCTCTGTAGGGTATCCCACAGAAGCTCCTGTGTTTAAAAATAATGGATTTGTTAACAGTTTTAGTTTCAAAATCAGGCAAAGCAGATGGACTCAATGGCAGAAGAGTTTTAATATTGATTATACCACTTACAAAATTTTCTCTTTTGAAAAAGTCATTTCATCCACTAAAACCCATTAATCTCATCTGAAAAAAACCAGGGCACACGTGATCAGATAAGGGTATAGCAATGATTACTGACAGTAATAACAGCTAGTATTTCTCTGGTATTTCCTAGGTGACAAGGACTAAACTAAGAGTCCCACAATAATTACTTCAAGTACTCCTTAGCATAACTCTTTGAATCTGGTGCTGTTTTAGTATGCTCATTTTACAGATGAAGAAACTGAAGTTATGGGTAATAATGAATAGCTAAGGAATTTTAACTTCAGAGCCCATATCCTCAGGATCTACTCTGAGAATACTAACAATATATTTTGTGTTCATTTATTCTGTTTAATTATTCTGATTCATTATCCACATCAATATACTTTTCATTCCTTGTCTTGATTTTTAACTTGTTTCTTTTTTTTTTTTTTAATTCTATTTATTTGAAAAAGAAACAGAGCACAAGCAGGAGGAAGGGCTGAGAGAGAGGGACAAGTAGACTCCCCACTGAGAGGGGAGCTCAATGCAGGGCTCCATCCCAGGACCCTGATATCATGACCTAAGCCAAAATAAGATGCTTAACCAAGTGATCCACCCAGGTGCCCCTGTTGTTTTAAAAGGAGGGCCTCGGGGCACCTGGGTAGATCACTTGGTTAAGCGGCTGCCTTCCACTTAGGTCATGATTCTAGGGTCCTGGCATCGAGTCCTGCACTGGGCTTCCTGCTCAGCAGAGAGCCTGCTTCTCTCTTTCCCTCTGCCTGCCGCTCTGCTTACTTGTGCTCTCTGTCAAATAAATAAATAAAATCTTAAATAAATAAATAAATAAAAATAAAAGAAGGGCCTCTATATATATGTTTCTATATGTACATAAGTTATTAACTTCTCAGAAATAGCATTGAAAAATTTCCACTTGAGTGTATTAATGACAAAGCTATCACGTTCTTGGTGTGTTTATAAATTTTGTTAATGTCTGGTTTTAGCTAAACAAAGAAATTATTGATAAATACATTACTTACATAGTCTAATAAGTAGAAACATTTAACTCAGGTATATTTTTGCCAATATAATGTAAAGATGTTTTTAAAGTCCTCAAAGATTATACATTATGCAAAAAAGAATAATTTGCCATCAGTGGAGTGCAGACTACTAAGTTTATTGTATTTAATACCAAGGCAAACAGGCAGCAGAAATTAGAGTTTTGATCAAAGGTCTTCCAAAATGATGGTCCTAATCCAGACTACTTCTGGTTCAGAAACCTCAAATATATGTTTCCAGGAATGAATTAGAAAGAAAACTCTTTTAATCAGATGAATTTGGTCCATTCTCGATATCTGAACCAAACTTGCCTGGCATTCAGAAGACATGGGACTAGATGGTGATAGTGTTTAGAAAAACATGTCCTTTGAGGAATTATTAGAGGAAGTAAAAGTTTTCACTTCCCAGGAGGAGATAGATGTGTTGAAGCGGACACTAGAAAACCAGAGACAGAAAATAATAAGGACATCTGTGCACTGAATGATGAAGTATAACCGGTTGGGTTTTTTTTTCAAACTCAGCATTAGTGATATCTGGGGCATGAGACTTCTTTGTTGTGGGCGCTTTCCTGTTAAGCAGTAACGTGACTTCTACCCACTAGATGCCAATAGTACTCCGTGCCCAGCTGTGGCAACATTGCCAAATTTCACTACAGAGCAAAATTTTTCACGGCGCCTGCCAATTTAGACCTTGAGTTTGTGACTCCTGTATAATTCCAAAGTAACATGTACCAATATGTTAAATTTGGTATGAAAAACAGAATTTGTTTCAAACTAATAAGTGCTTCCTGTGCTATCCTCTCTCCTTTTGTTTTAAAAAAAATCCCATAATAAAAACTGGCATTCATTTTAATCCGTTTATAAAACTGTCTCAACAACTGCAAAATAATCAATTCAGAACAGAATGTACTTTGTGTAATCCTTAACAAAGTAACACTAATATAATTAGCAATAAAAAATGGGATGTGGGTAAAAAGTTTCAGAGTGCTAATTATCTTATTTGCATAAAAGGGAGTCAATACATACTGCCTTAAACATGTAGGGAAAATAATGAGTCTAACCTCTTAATGATTTTAATAATGTATTTTCTTAATTTCTTAGGGATTTTTTAATAAATTAGACTCCTTAATGTGAAAACAAAATCTTAAGTGTAGCAACCCTTTTAGCTTTTCATCAGATTTTTCTCTCTTAAATTTAAGTAGAACAAATGAAGTTCATTTATTTAAAATCCCAATAAGGGTAAATATCAATTCAGTTATCTTTGTATCCATCCATTCAACTATTTTTGTCATCTTTTTTGTCCTTCCAATCACCTATCCATCATTTATTTTTTTTATGCATGCATCCATCCATCCACCCATTCACCTTTCTGTCTACAGAGGTCTAACAAATGACTCACCTGCACTGCTATCATTCAATGTGAATACTAATAATTTCTGATTTACAGTGTTTAGTGCTATTGCTTTCCTCCTTCTGCTTTGTATAATACTTGAAATGTTAAATGAATATAATGTTTCATAATATTAAAATGATTATGTTTTACATGGGAAAAGTTCTTGAAATGAGAGATACAGATGTTACTCCTAAGTAGAATAAAAATATCTAAAGAAAATAGGAATTTTAAACATTTAGAGGATCTCTCAAAACATCCAACATAGTCCTGGATTTTGCATGGTGCCAACACAAATACATGAAAAACAACTTTATATACAACTTTAATTCTTCTCTTCTAGCCTATGCACTGAAATCCCATATTCCATATCATGCCAAAAGCCAGAAACACACTTAAATGCCTATGTCCTCCTTACAGTTCCTCATTCTATACAATTTTGGTTTTGCAACTTGACACACTCATCTTGCCCCATTTAAGTTTGGCTTTCTAGATGTATTTTACTTCTTGATTTTGAAGAAGTTTAGAAAATCCAAATAATCTTGAGATTATTTAAGTGCCAGACCATGACATTCCAGACCTAGCCTTTTAAACATAACAAGCTGGTGTGAATTCCTTGAGTGAACACTTTGCACTTAGGAGGTACAAATCACTGAGTAAGAGAGTGTAGGAGTACATAAATGGATATATATATATATAGATAGATAGATATTATATGCATTTATTATGTATGTTCTGTCTCACAGCCAAAGTGATCTGATGCTGCCTCTGTATCTGGTTGATAGACATGGAATAAATAAACACTAATTTTAGACATTTCTTTTTTTTTTAGGGATTACATCTAACATTGACCTGTATCAATTAAACTCTGGATGTGCAGGAAATTGTGGGAGAGCGTCCCTTAAAAAATTATTTAATCACTCAGACCAAATAAAAGGGGGGGAGGATTTTTTTAATGGGCATTAACATTGATAGTTAATTCATATTATTTTTCCAGATGGCTATACCATCTGAGGCTTATTTAACAGGGAGACCTCAAGGTGTGTGGCATCTGATGGCATCTAAGAAACACAAGTTCCTTTCTTCATTTTAGTGTGTAACCAAGTTTACTCCTATTTCTATTTCCTTGGGCATTTCAGTTGGCTTTTATTGTGTGGGAACAATATATGCCAGCTCTCCTGCTTCCTTATTTTACAAAGTTCATTCTCCTTCGGTATGAACAAAAAGAGAAAAATAAACAAGGAATTTAGGTTTTATAGAAGTTAGGTCAACCTGATGTAAGCAAACCCTTCTTAAAAATCCATGCCCTGTCCAAAAGGAGAATTACTTCACTCAAAGCTTGATGGGTATGTCATCCACAGGGAATCGCTGTGGTATTACAGTAGCAAATATGGCATTAGGATTCCTGCTTTAATCCAAACTCCCTTGTTAGAGCAATTTACTCTTGATGATGGAGTATTCTGGGCATAGGCTAAAACAATAACAACAATAACACAAAAGTAAAAAGCAAAAACACAAAACAAAGAAACAAAAAAATCTGCCTACATAAGAAAAGAGTTGAATTAGTGTCTTCTACATACAGGAGAAAAACAGGATGGGAGGAATCTGAGAAGAGAGGAAGCAAGTGAGTATTTTGGAAGTCTGGAGCTGACAGACATAGACGACCAGTAAAAATTTTCCAAGGCTAGGTGGTCTCAAAATATTCGAAACAGGAATGTCTATTATTTTGTTTTTTTATATTTTTAGTCTTGTGATATAACTTGATTCTAAAGTTCCCAAACCTTCAAGAAAAGATCCTTACATACAAAGCACTCAATGGCAGAAATATTTGGGGTAATGAACAGAGTCGCTATCCTGAAGGTCAAAGCAGTGCTAAAAATGGGACAGTTATATACAGAAAAATGAGAATTTCTCTCATTCAGTTAAAGAAAGAAATGAGAAGCAGGAATGTGAAGGAAAAATTCAATCAAATCCATAAATGGCCAGAGAGGGACAGAGACTTAAATTCTCCTCTAAACAGGAGGTAACACCTTAATCCTATTATGGTTCAGTATCAAAGGACTGCTTGGTCTAATTGACCTCTGGATTATTCACTGAGTATTATAGACATTTTACAAATGTAAATAAGAGAAAAACTATTCCAACATACTGAATCAGAAGCATCACTGGACGAGATTTAGAAAGCACAGATTTTAACTGAGTCCCTGCTATCAATTTTCTCATTGATTTTGACAAAGTTATGTATCTTCCATGATCTCCAACTATAAAATGGGGCCATCTACCTAGGTGTTCCTTCAAGACTTTTGAATTCCTAAAGCTGTTCTGGAAGGTGTCAACTGTAGTTAACTTTTCATAAGACACAGTTTATCATTCACAGTTACTCCTTCTCTCAACATAACCTTCATAAATATTTTGTTTTATTTATAGTATTAATATTGATGATAACAGAGCAGTACATGAAACATGAAACATGTGTTGTGTAGAAATCATTTTTTTTCTCTTATGGTAGCAATGGGTCAGGCTATGAAAGTGATCTCTAAATGAGTAAATCTGGCAAAACGGAATATAATTCTGTATGCTGCATTACCTCCTAGGCATCGTATCTATGTGGGGGTGAGTAAGCTTCTTGGACAGTGGCCAAACTTAGAGTCTGTGAGCTGAACAGCTTGCCTCTCCTTTAAAGACATCTCACTAGGACACATGTCTGGATGATACCCTTTCCTCCTTTACAGTACAACTGTCTAATAATGTGGCACTTTCTGTAGGCTAGCTCAGCAAATTCTGCTCATTTAAAAAACATCAATCTCCTGGCTGGATTTACCTTTCTTTCAAAGACTGTAATTTGATTGTTTTCATGCTGTGACTTGATAGATGGAGCATTCAGAGGGGCACTGTGATTCTGAGTACAAGTGGAAGACTCTAATGGTCCTGTCTTTGCCTGTCTTTGGGAGAAAACTATTAATTAGCTTGCTTTCTTTTCCACTGTGGTTTCTTTTCCTGTATTCAGGAGAAGCTTAAAAATGGTAAACAGATACAACGTCTGTATCTAGGCTATGTCTTAGAGCTCCATTGCTTGGTAGAAAGTGGTATTGTGGGATGGTCACAGCAAAGGACAAAAAAATTTCATATAAAATAACTATAGGTTACATCTGGTTCTGCTACCAGCTGTGTGATCTTCTGCAAAACACTTAGCCTCTTAAACCCAGTTTACGTAGCAGCAAATCAGACACAATTATGGCACTTGCTTCACATTATAGTTTAGAAGATCAGATTAGATAATATACATACAGTGTTCAAACAGTGCCTGCCACAGAATAACCCTCAATTAACACTAGTGAACTATCCCCCCTCCACCCCGGCTTTATGTAGATGACACCATCCTACACAGTGAATTATGGGAGGGAATCAAAATGTTTGATATATAGACACCCTTCAATATATTCTACTTTCCCTTAGCATAACTTTCTTACTTCTTGTCCCCTGGTCAGCCAGCTGCCCCAAGGTGAGTCTGGAATTTACCACTTAGAATCAATTACATGCTTGATGTTAAATCCTAGGTTGTCTGGTTTTCCAATATGCAGGTCTTACAGAAGCATTTATTCACGTGCATGAACTCTAGCCATATAATTTCATATAACATGATCCCTCCAAATACATTTCTGATCTATACAAATCCAACTGATATCCACTGTATTATCATCTGAATGTCTCCCCTTAAATAAAATACTTCATATGCCTAAATACTGTATTAAAACTTCTCAGTTCCCAAAACAAACTAATTAGTCCTCTCAGGTAATGTTTCTCTATTGCATTAATTATATTTAATGCATTTTAATGCAATTATATCTCTACAAGGCTGTCTGACCTTGATGTTCTTCATATCATGAGTTAATGCTCTATTATCCTTGAATCACCTATGCTAGTGTCTGGTTTATCAGAGGTAATAAATAAGTGGCAGCTTAATATAGGTTTCCCCAGCTATCTGAAAGTAGAACATTCCTATGAAAACTTTTGTAAACTGAAATGCTATCAAGGGAAGAAGGAGTTACCATTAATTTATAGGGAAACTTTCTGAGTGTTCCCAGACCCAAAAAACAACCTCTCTCAGGTTTTTCTGAGACTTTTGGACACATCTTGCTAATGGATGCACAAAATAAATTGAGATAAAGCACAGATGCTCACAGACACAGTTAAAAGCTACGGCAGCTTGATGCAGAGATGCTGAGTGTAGTTCTCAGGGAAGGGGCTTGGCAGTGCAGCTCTCCCTGCTCAGAGGGCCTCTATAACAGCTCGCTGCAAAACCAGACACTGAACACTACTCTTGCTTTTTGCCTTTCCCTGTAAAAGTAAACATCCTCTTCAGATTTTAGCAAAAACAAATATTAATACAGGTCTTTCATAAAAGTGAAGTGGTATAACAAAAACTTTTGAAAAGCAGAGATACCTGTACACCAGGGTAGAAATAAACCTAGCTATAAAAATCTTAACTCAGAAACCACGAGTCTTAAGGTTCTCATTCAGTTCACTACTTATACTACTTACTTCTAGAACTTTTCGGCGATAAAACAATGTCAATGTATTTTGCTTGAAGAAGAAATCAACGTGACTATGTGTGTGATTGGTCATGTCCGAAAAATTCTGTGTATGTGATTCATCATGGCTGGTAAAGATACTCTTGCCATAGGAAGCAAAATAAGCTTATTGAACCACAGAATGCTTGAGGTCCTCTAGGAAGGTACCTTAACCGTTGCCTCTTCAATATTTCTCATGCTAGTATTATCAGGATCAAGTACTACCGGGTCAGAGTTTATTTGTCTGGGGCTCAAGAATTTGCATTTTAACACCTTCCCTCAGTGATTCCTTATGCAAAATAAATTAGAGAACTACTTATCTTCAATATGCTCATGACACAAAGACATGAATGAGACCCAAGAATGAGAAGATATTTAGCTAAGATTACCTTCCCTAATCTCTTATTCCAAGCAGTATTTGTTTTTCTTTCCTTTTTAAAATTTGAATTGCAGTTGGCATACAATGTTCTATTCATTTCATGTGTACAACACAGTGATTTGACAATCCTGTACATTATATAATGCTCACCACATAAGTGTAGTCACCATCTGTCACCATACAACATTATTATAATACTACTTACTGACTATATTCTCTATGTTGTACTTTGCAACCCCATGACTTATTTTATAACTGGATGTTTGTATCTACCTCTTAATCCCCTTCACCTAATTCAACCATCCCCTCACTGCCCCACTTCTGGCAACCACCAGTTTATTCTCAGTGTTTATGAGGCTGTGTGTGTTGGGGGCGGTGCACTTTAGATCCCACAAATAAGTGAAATCCTATGGCATTTGTCTTTCTCTGACTTAATTCACTCAGCATAATATCCTCTAGGTCTATCCATTTTGTCACAGATGGCAAGATCTCATTCTTGTTTTTGCTTGAATAATATTCCTGTGTGTGTGTGTGTGTGTGTGTGTGTGTGTGCACGCATACACAAACCACATCTTTTTCCAACCGACTACAGATGGATACTTGGGTTGTTTCAATATCTTGGCTATTGTAAACAATGCTGCAATAAACATAGGAGTGCATATGTCTTTTTGAATTTAGTGTTTTCATATTTAGGGTCAATACCCAGCTGTGGAACTGATGGACCATATAGTATTTTTATTTTTTGCTTTTTGAGGAAACTCCATGCTGTTTATCAGAATGGCTGCACCACTTTATATTCCTGGCACTATTTGGCAGGACTTGGCCAATAGGAATCACAAAACCATTCCATCCTGTCACGTCAATTGCTTAGTGTGAGCTGATCTGTCAGATCATATGGCCTGTACCCCAAACATCAGGAAAGACTTTTCATTTATTCTTTCCTAGGATGACAAGTCAGTCGGAGAATTCAGCATTTTATAATTACTTGGTTAGGCATGCGCTTGCACGTGCACACACACACAAACACACTTTAAAGTTTGGGAATCAAAATCAAAATTTTGTTATTGGACTATGTCCTGTCTTTATCAGTCAGACCAATTTGTTCATAAATCTTTGGATAATTGGCTCTGCTGTGTCCTAACTCTGTGAAATCCAGCTCTCTGCAGAGATGTTTTATACAATGTGACCTCCCTGGATATTTCTCTGAGTTTGCTCTTAGATTTTCTCTAAAACTTTTCAGCCTAAAAATAATTATAAGACCTGATGGCTAGTTAGAAAATGTGGACTTGAAATGCTCATCCCAAAATCATCTTTAAAGGAACAGCTCTTTTGATTACAAGGTTTAAACAGTGCACCCAAATACACTTTTCAGATTCAGACTTCTTCCCAGACCTGTCTCCAGGAAATCTCAACCTTGATGCACAAAAGACACTGCCTCCCCTCCGAGGATTTATTCTTTTTATTTATTTACTTATTTATTTTTTGGCAGCGTCATCTTTCAGAAACACACGTGTGATCTGCCATGTGTTTCTTCTTTCTTTCCTTACTTCTTTCCTCGCTCACCTCCTTCCTCTCTTCACCATCCATTTTTTAAATTCTTTCTCCCTTTCAGTGCTCCCTATAACTTTAAGCATGAAGTTTAAATTTCTCAGGTTTATTTTTATTGAGCGGAAATTCACAAAATATAAAATTAACCATTTAAAGTGAACAACTTAGTGGCATTTAGTACATTCACAATATTGTGCAAATGCTACCTCTATCTAGTTCCAAGATTTTTGTCACTCAAAAAGGAAACCCTATGTCCATTAAACAATGATTCCCTACTTTTCCTCTCACCCTTGGCAAATAGCAATCTGTTTTCTCTTTCTATGGATTTACCTATTCTGTATCTTTCATATAAATGGAATCATATTCTATATGACCTTAAGTGTCTGGCTTCTTACTCAGCCTAATACTCTTGAGCTTTTATCTATATTGTAACAAATATCTGTACTGTGTTCCCTTTTTATGGATGATAATATTCCTCCATAAGTACATGCTTCAATTTGTTTGCCTATTCAACTGTTGATGGACATTGAGTTGTTCCCATATTTTGACTATTATGAATAGCATGTGCATGCAACTATTTGAATATCTGTTTTCAATTATTTTGAGTATACATCTAGGACTGGAATTGCTGGATTATGTGGTAATTTTATGTTCATCTTTCTGAAGGCCTGCCAAACTGTTTTCCAGAGCAGATGAACCATTTTCTATTCCCACAGCAAAGTAGAAATGTTCTCATTTCTCCACATCCTTCCCAACACTTGTTATTTTGTTTTCCCTCTTCTTCCTTCCTTTCTTTCTTTCTTTTTCTTTCTCTCTCTCCCTCTCCCTCTTCCCCCTTTCCCCCCTTCTTCATTCCTTCCTTCCTCACCATCCTAAATTGTTTCCTCTGCCTGGGACATATTTACTTTTTTTTTCCTCTGACAGCTACTAATTCTTTAAACACTCATCTCAGATATCAATTTATGTTCCTTCTTCCCCTTTAAGTTTAGATTGGTTTTCTTTTTATAAATCATGAGGGCCCCCTTTACTTACTCATATCATGTTGCTTATGCCATTCTGCAGTATTTTTGTGATAGCTTGTTCCACTTCTTCCTCTCTCCATTAGATTTTAAACTCTTTTTAAGGATTTTATTTATTTATGTATTTTAGAGAGTGAGGGAGAGAGTGCACAAGCAGGGAGCCCATTGAGGGACTCAATCTCAGAACTCTGAGACCATGACCTGAGTTGAAACCAAGAGTCAAATGTTGAGTAGACTGAGCCAACCAGATGCCTCTAGATTTTAAACTTCTAAAAGAAAAAAATCATCCTCTTTCCTTTACGAAACCATACATTCCAAATTTGATCATGGCATGGTCATCTTGAGTACTCCAAATGCTTTCATAATGTAGGATGTCCACAATTTGAGTGTGGCTTAAAATGCTTTGATTGTTCTAGCCCTAAGTCCTTAGCCCTTTCCCACATACCCAATCCCCATTTTCTTTCCTTGCCTTCTTTCTTTTTCTCTCATAATTTTCCATGCTTCCCCTTTCCTCTCATCTCTTATCTCTCAGTCTGCCATCACTCACTCTTCCCATCTCACTCAGTGGTTCTCTTTGTCCTTATCTCTCTCTCTCTCATGATTTCCTCAACATACACTACCGTTCTTTTAGTTCCACTAATAGCCATGGTTCCTCTAGTCTCCGTTGCTGCTATTTCCTAAACCAAGAAAGGCTTCCCCATCCCACTTCCTACAGAGCTGACTGTTCAGCATCCTGCACATTTCACTATGTGCTACCTTAGGGATGCCTCTCCTGAAACCTTAGACTAAATTAATTCCCTTCCAATATTCTCTTTCATAGTTTTGCATCAATTCAATTTATTTTTAAGATCTTCTCTTGAGAAAACTCTGCAAGTTAGGCTGCAGCCAAATTATAAAGAACTACAGTTTTCTCCCCTATAACACAAATGGGTTGTGGGATCCAGAGCACAACACTTGACATACCAAAATAAAACAATAACCAAATGATAAAATGCACCTAAAATGTGCTTTGCAAAGGAGTGAGGCGAAGTGCAAATGCCAGGTTTTACAGTCATTATCTCCTGACTCTGTTCATCCAATTACTCTTCCCAAGTACATAGTAAAGGTAGTGTCTCTCCAATGGCAGTATTGGGGATACACCATTAATTCAATAATAAGGTTAAAATCCTAATTTCTATTCATTTGACCTCTATTAAACCTATCACCAACTATTTATGGAGACTTCTAAAGAGAAATGAGAAGAAATGTGTAGTTATTGAAGATAGAGTTAAAGGTTTAGTGTATCAGTGATACTGTTCAAATAGCTTTTGAAAAACACTTAGTTTTGTCTAAGAAGTCATTCATTTAGCTTATGGGATCCTTGTGATACATACAGTAAGAAACACAAACTATAAAGCAAATAATAAAAGCCTTATACCAAGGGCCTGGGAAACAATAATCTGAAAACAAACAAAGAAGACCCAAGTGGTACATTCAGTTCACCATCCCTTCCTTCCTTACATGCTGCCTTAAGTCTCCATCAGCAGCAACAGGGAATGGGGTCAAAGTCACTCTGAGACAGAAAACTGCATCAAGCTGTTCTTCTACAGACCTGGTGGCATTTCAAAAATCATTTGCCTCTGTACTGGCTATTCCTGTCCCAGCTATCACACGGTGCATTAGAAGGTTACAAAAAAGAAACTACAGCATCGTGTGTTTTGCCCTTTATGCAATTGATTCCAGGTTTATTATTTTTTTTAATGATCGTGTATTTCTAGTCTATTTGTTTACCCCCAAACAAACAGTGCTACCCCTCAGTGACAATGAATGAAGAAAATTACAGGAACTCAGGCAGGCCAAACCCTTCTCCTGGATTATGCTAAAACTGTCTAAAGAAGGAAGCAGCTTTGTATTTTTCACTTGCTGTATGCAGACATCAACGTTCCATTCAACCTTCACAATAAGCATCTATGGTACAAATCACGTGATTTTTTTATTATTTATATTACCCTCCATATTATTTATGGACTCGCCATTAGGTATGTCTCTTTGGAATAAATTACAGACAATTTTTACTTTCCCATAACACTTGGAGGCACCACTGAGAAGAGGGACTTGTTCTTGAATTTAATGTCTAGGGACATTTTCTAAGGTTTAGTTTTACTTCAGAAAGATAACTTGCCAACAATTCACCAAAATACTTGAGTCACTGCCTTTTGTGTGTGGGCATGCAATGCTCATTTGTGGGGGGGAACCCAACTTCATGGCAATGTATTTGGATCCATTATAAAGCAAACAGATGTAAAACTGGGTGCCTGTGGATACCTTTTTATTGGATTAAAACAATGCAAACTGCACACTGTGTCTAAATGTTTAATATAAACATTTACACTGAATATATTTGCAGATCAACAGCTGCTCAAACAAAAGCAGCAAATCTAATGGATTTCATAGTTGAAACCCCCAGTCAGAATGGAGTTCACATTCACCACTCATGGCTTATTCAGTTGTGCTTTTGTACTGGCCTTTGTGACAAAATGATTATCTACTTTTAATCATCTTCCAAGGAGCAATCAAAACAAAGTTACTTGCTCGTGTTTCCAGACCATATGAAGTGCAGGGCAATTAATTTTATTCCCTAAACAAAATCCAGTTATTACCCTTGATATGAAATAATGCTTTACTATCATAATGCAATTTATGCTACATGTTCCCATATTAACTGAACATATACAAAAACATTTCAATTGCATCTGAATTCTCTATTCCTGTTCTATATACAATTTGAAGCATTTCAATTAAGGGTACTTGCAAACCCTTGGGGATCATGAAGTGAACATCTTCCTTTGTGAGCAATCAAGATCTCCATGAACTAAAGTGACTTATAATTTTAGAGGAATTCTAATCTCAGACAAGGAAGCCGGTATGTGGAGTCAGTCACTTGGTAAGTAGAGATACATATGTATCCCAGCTCAGTTGTACTATGCTTTACTATTCACTGTGTATATAATAACTTTGGGGAAGTCGTGGCACTCTTAATGCCAGTAATAAATGTCAAGAGAAAATAGAATCATCTCCATAAGTAATGATACTCCAAAAAGAAATAGTAATACCTTTCCCCTCATCAACCCACCCCACCCCACCCTACCCCACTACAACAGGGGGGATTATAAACTATTGTGGTATTAGTTAGGTTAGTGATTTGTAAAGGCAGCAGAGAATATTCCTCACAAAAGGTGAGGTCATAATAAGTGTGATTAAATGGAGGTAAGATTATTTAGTTTCATATAACATCCCTTTGGGGATGATTTTTGGATCTGGCTAGTCTTATGGCATAGTCAAAGGAAAAGGGTATTAAGTTGGACTCTTATGGAAGGTACAGTGCATTAACTCTTTTGTCTTCTTAATATTTTTAAGTTGTAAGACTTAACATGTTAGAAGTGACTAACTTTATTCACTTGGGTTTCACCCGCATTCCGTCTATTCTGAAGGTGCATGTACTCTGAAATAAAATATTTTGTCTCATTTTCCTTTATTTGATCTAAGGACAAAGTACTTTATTTCTTGGAATAAATACTAATGAAAACAGTCTAAGTAATAAACATGTACAACTTTATGATGCTTTTCTTCTTATCCTAGAAATTAAGAAATTCCAAATTTTATAGCCTTGTATTTTTTTTTTATATTCTTACAAATACTTCTACAACTGCTATATCTTCATGTCCAATTCCCTTGTCCAATTCCAATCTACCTTTTAATGCTGACCTTACTGCTGACAAAATATTTCTCCCAGAGTATAATTTTTTATCATGGAATTTCCCAGCTCACAAATTTTAATGGCCCTATAATGTTGACTCTCAGAGACTCAAGCAGTTTATTGTTGTTATTTGCTTTGTTTTAAATAAAAATCAATTTCTTTAAATTATTTAAGCTAAATGTCATCAACTCCAAGATAGAGGGAGGGTCAGAAACTATAACCCCTTATGTACTTCCCTGCTCCTTGGAATTGTGTTAGATGCCTCTTAGAGACCACATCACCTAATCTCAATAACCCTGGGATATTGGCAAAGGGAAATAAGACATAGCTAATTTACCTGGGCCAACATTTAGGTTTGAACTAGTCCTTCAGACTCTCAAAGTGGAGTGTTTATGTGAATGAAAATAAAGGGAAAAAAAGTGGTATGGAGATCACGGATAAGGTAAGTTGGGGATGTAAGGCCTAAATGTTTTACTCTCCCATACCAATACAGTGGAGGCCTTGTGGTTGCTACTGTTTGAAGACAACTGACGTAGTACTATGCCTACACATGCAAATGATTTTGAATATCATTTTCAGCTTAAGTCAAGCCCAGTTCTACCTTGTCTCTTGGAGCGTGGGTTTCAGGTTGCTGGCTATCTCTCAGTTGACAATATCTAGAGACTTGGGCTCTGCCCAATAATCACATGCTATTGAGAGCAACTAATATTACTTCAGAGGTCACTGCATATTGATATTTTAAACAAATATCTGCTATTGACTTTTTTATTATGTTTACCCAGATTCTTGTCTAGACATCGCAACCAGAAAGAAAGTAATTTCATAGTATGTATTTATAGATATTAGTCATTCATTATTTTATTTTCTCACAACTATTTGTGTTGATACTACATGGCAGAAATTTTTCAACAGCCTGGAGCTTTAAAGGTGAGACACAATCCCTACACCCAAATAATCCATCATCATAATTGAAATCAGTGATTTTGAAGCTATTCTCCTGGAGGATTAGAGGGTCAATAAAATGCCTCAACATTTGTCCATTTTTAAAAATTTATAAATATTAAACAATTTAAATACATACCAAATAGAAATAAAAGGAAAGATAAATGGAACTACATCTATGGGATGGAAAATTACATAGTCATGAGTAACGCTCACAGAATTCTCATAGTATGGGAATTTGTAAGCATCAAGTTAATATCATGAAAAATATAGAATTATATTTATATATAATGTTATATTATCACAAATGAATATATGCATAAAGGGAAATTAAATTATAAAAATTATTAACAATGGTTCTCTGTGGCAGACTGTGAATAAACTACTTGTGGTTATTTTTTTTAATTTTTAAAATTCCAGAAATAATTATATATTTGTTTTATAAAAACCAAATAACAATTATATAAATATAAAAATAATAGAAATAAATTGTATTCTGTCTTGTGTATGCCACCTCTCTCTATTCTTAATAAGTACCATCTATATCACTATGTATGTTCTTATTTTATTGAGTTATTAACAAATATAGTTTCATATATTTAAGGCATACAATGCTATATATATATGAGTGTGTGTGTATGTGTGTTTGTGTGTGTACATTCATATATATATATATATATATATACACACACACATAAATGTGTGTACATATATGTAATTACCATAATCAAGTTAGCTAACACATCTATCACCTCACATAGATAATATTGTGTGTGGTGAGAACATTTAAGAACTTCTTTCTTAGCACATTTCAAGCACAGAAGAGAGTAAAATTACCTAAATTCCCAGTACTATACATTAAATCCACAGAACTTACCCTTCTTCTAAATGAAAGTCTGTATCCTTTGACCAATAGTTCTTCATTTCTCTCATCCTTCAGCCCCTGGTAACCACCATTCTAACTATTCCAACTTTTTTAGATCTCAAATATAGCTGAGATCATACAGTATTTGTCTTTCTCTGTCTTATTTCACTTAGTACAATGCCTTCAAGATCCATCCATGCTATTGCAAATAGAATTTCCTTTTTCTCATGGCTGAATAATACACCATTGCTTATATACATCACATCTTTACCCATTCATCCATCAATGGACAGTTATTTCTGTATCTTCATTATTGTGAATAACACTGTAATAAACATGGGAGTGCACATATCTCTTTGAGATTCTATTTCCAATTCCTAGATCATATTGTGGCTCATTGATGGTTTCCTTTATTGTACTGAAGCTTTTTACTTTGATATAGTCCCACTTTGTTTATTTTTGCTTTTGTTGCCTGTGCTTTTGGTGTCATAACCTAAAAATAATATCCAAGACAAATGCCAAGCTTTTTCCCAATGTTTCTTCAAAGAGTTTTATGGTTTCACATCTTACATTTAAGGATTTAATTTATTTTGAGATAGTTTTTGTGAGTTGTGTAAGGAAAGATCCATCTTCATTCTGTTCTTGTGGTTATAGTTTTCTCAACACCATCTATTGAAGAGACCATCCTTTCCCCACTGGGGACTCTTGACACCTGTTGAAGATCAGTTGATCATATTTAAGGGGGTTTATTTCTGGGCTCTCTATTCTGTTCCACTAATCTGTGAATCTATTTTATGCTGGTACCAGGAAGTGTGATGCCTCCAGGTTTGTTCCTCTTTCTCAAGATCGCTTTGGCTATTTAGGGTCTTTGTGGTTCCATACTTTTTTTTTTTTTATGACTTGTTTATTTGAGTGAGAGTCAGAGATAGAGAAAATGAGTGCAGGGTTGGGGACAGAGGAAGAAAAAGACAGAATTCCAAGTAGACTCCCCACTGAGCATGGAGCCCAAAACGGGGCTCAATCTCACAACCCAGAGGTCATGACCCCAGCCAAAATCAAGAGTCAGGCACTTAACTGCTTAACTGACTGAATCACACAGGTGCTCCCAAACTTTTGAATTTTTTTTTCCTAGTTCTGTGAAAACTGCCATCGGGATTTTGATGGGAGATAGCATTAAATATGTAGATCACTTGGGATAGTATGGGCATCTTCACAATATGAATTTTTTGAAGCCATAAATACAGCATATTTTTAAATTTTTTGTGTCTTCAATTTGTTTCATAAGTGTTTTACATATTATTATATATATCTTTCACTTCCTTGGTTAAAAGTATTCCTTAGTATTTTATTTCTTTCGATGCCCTTGTAAATAGGGCTGTTTCCATAATTTCCTTTTCAATACTTTCTTGTTAATGTATACAAATAAACTTATTTCTGTATGTTGATCTTCTAGCCTATAACTTTACTGAATTCATTTACTAGTTCCCATGGTAGGTTAATGGCACTGGTTGGACTCTGCAATTGAGTGGCTCCATATGTTGGACTCCACAATCACTCCTGGTCAAGTGGGGCCCCAGGTTACACTTTGCAGTTTTGCTGTTACAGGCTGGACTCTGCCTTCAGGCAAGGCTGCAGGGTGGTGTTCTCTGCAATTGATCAGGGCCACAGGCTGTACGGTGGTCTCTGCAATTGATCAAGGCCATAGGTTGTGCCCTAAGTTGAGCAGCATCACCGGCTGGGGTTTCCTCCCAGCAGTGCTGCTGACTGTTCCCCCTGCTAGGCTGGGGTTGCTACCACGTTGTCAGTTCTGGCAGGCCAGTTGTGCAGGGCTGTTGATAGACTCCCCAACCGACTAAGGTCAGAAGCTGTATCTTTCAGTTGGGTGGCAGTGGGAGCTGGGCTTCATGCTCAGTCACTGTGACTGGGGTCACTGACTGAGCTCTCTGGTCCCTCAATGCTTCAGAATGTGCTCCTCAGTTTTGTGGGATCACTAGCTTAGTTCTTTGCCTTGGTGAAGTTTCAGGCTGAACTCTGTAGTAGGGCAGGGTTGCTGTCAGGACAGGCAGAGTCACAGGCTCTATGTTCTGCAGCTGGGCAGGGTCTATACCTTGGCTCCCTGTCTGGGTGGGGCCAACAGCTGTGCTCTGTTGCTGGGCTAGACTGCCAGCTGGAAACCTGAGCCTGGCAGAACTGCTAACTGTGTTCTTTAGCAAAAAAGGGCCACCAGCTCTGCTCCATGAGTGGGCCAAATGGCTGGTTGTGCTACTGGTCAGGTGATATTGCCAGCAGGGATGCAGTGCCATCGCTGGTCACTGTGAGCCTTGACCCCTTCTTTGTTCCTAGCTCATTTCTGTTCCTAGCTCACACCAAGTAATCTAGCCTTGCTACTTCCCCCATGAAAAAGAATTGGACAGACCTCTTAGGATGTAGTTTGGAATGCTATGGAAGCTGGATATCCACTTGGGGCTCTCTGTTCTCCCCTGGAGAAAGTGTCAGTGCAGGGATTCCCACTCAGTGTGGCATTGTGTGAGCCTGGGGGAAGGCTGCTGAGGTCAAAGTGAAACTACTTCTTGCAACCTTCCAATGTGGCTATTCTTGTATTTTGTGGCCCAAGCAGGTCCTTGACCCTTACTCTGGGTTCTGGGATTCTCACAAAATCATTATCTGTGGATAACTGATTGTTGTGCTTTCTGGGAGCTATAGCCAATCGCTTATTCTGACACCTTGCTAACATTCCAGTCAATATTTATATTTTAGTTGGACACACAGCCAATTAGACATTATCATTGTATTGGAAATGCAGAAATGTACTTATAGTCAAACATAGAGAAGGCAGCATTGACAGAAACAGCATAGATAAGTATCTCTATTGGGGGGAAATATATAAAATTCATTATTTTCAAGTGACTTAGAGGTCCTCAAAGAAGAGACAACCCAACATTTAGACCAGTTCTTCAAACACATGTCAGAAATAATGAAGAAATGACTGAAGCTTACCAACCTATTAAGATGGAGGAAGATACTTTCTTCCATGGTGAACTTGGCAGAGCTCATCAATTCATGACATATTCAACAATAAATTAGATACAACCAGAGGATGCCAGATTTGTAGAAAGCCCTTACTCATGCATAGGTTCCATAGCAGTTACTAAGAGTAAGTTATTGGGAGCAGGAGACCATTCCCTTCTGCTTGTCAGCCCTAATAGTTTAACAGTGAATTGACATGATTATAAAGATTTCTTTAAGACAGTGAAAGAAATGACCTTGTGTTAAGTAATAAAGGAGACGGTTATAGGCAAAACAAGAAAATTCAGTTCTGGCAAAGGTGAAGCTCCTCTTTCTTGTAGTTTGGAAACATAGTTCCTGAGACAGGAGACAAAGCACCAGCCACCATTTATTTCTTCAGGCTCTGCTCTTACTGTATACACCTAGGGATAGAATAGTGATTTTCCACTGCATCACAGATGATAGCCATTTGGAAGTACTGCAAGGAGAGGAGAGGGGTATGACCGACAAAGTATTTCAAATGTCCTCAGAGTTTTATGCTTGTAAGACATTGCTCTAGGTAAACTATGCAAACTCATTATTTCTCATTCTTTTTCTAGTAATTTTAGATGTGGTTTAATCACTCTAGATTTGAGGAAATATTCCATTATAACATCTTGTAATAATTCTTTCTTCCTTCATGTCAAATGTAATGGTAATAACATTGATTGAAAATGTGTCAGAGTTTTATATGAGTTTGCTCTTTCAAGCTCCACAGCCTTTCTTTGGGATTCACATTATTTTAAACAAAAATGGTGTCTAGGGAGCGGATCTGAGAATCAGGAACATCAAGAACTTGTAGGTCTTAGAAGTGAGATATGAAACCAGTTGCCTCTAACACTAAATTGAATAGACTTTCAACCATATCATATGGTCAGACTCAGGTTTAAATGTGTGCTGCAAGAATAATTAATTTATTTAAAAATAAACTCTCACATTAATTATATGGCTTTTCACAATCAAAACATGCTTTTTATATTGGCATTTTAATGTGAACTTTATAAATTCATCAAATAATTAACACTTTATAGACACAAGCCAATTGTAGACCAAAATTTAGCCAATCTTTTCTGTTGAGGTAATTTATCGGGTTTATCTAAAACATCATACACCATAAACCTGTATTTAAATTCAAGTGCTCCGTGACTACAGAAATCCATATCCAAAGAAAAGTATGTTATTGCTTTATTTCTAAGGTAACCAAAATGAAGTAAATGTGATCAGAGGAGATGATGTAGGAGACATTAGGTTATCATAGTAATGTTCTGAACTTAGAACCAGTCACACAATTTGAAATTCGTCTTTACTACTTATTGGGTATCCTCACAAGACTTGGTGAAACTTGCTAAGTTTCAGTTTCCATACGTGAAAAGTGGAGGTAATGATGGCTAATTTGCAAGGTTGTTACAGTGGCGGGGGGGAAGCAGAATAAATGATTCACAGCAGGTGCAGAATGTGCATAAATAAAATAATCAAAGAAAAGTTCAAGTAAAAATCCATGAAAATCTGCCTTGACTATGCCTTTCTGTGTTTCACTCATTCAACACATTTTGTTGACTGTCTACATTTAACAAGTGTATTAGTCTACTAGAGCTGTCAGCACAAAATACCACAGACTGAGTGGCTTAAATAACCCAAACTTATTCCTCATAGTTCTAGAGGCTGGAATATCAAAATTAAGATTTTTGCTGATTTGGTTTCTCCTGGGCCCCCTTTCCTTGGTTTGCAAATGTCCACCTTCTTATTGTATCCTCCCATGGTTTTTCTCTGTGTACACATATCTGGCATCTCCTCCTCTTCTTATAAGGATACCAGTTGATTAGATTAAGGCTCATTTATATAAACTTACTTAATCTTAATTACCATTTTATAGTCCCTACCTCCACATACTGTCAAATTTTGAGATATTGAAGGTTAGGACTTCAAACTACAAGTTTTGCAGGGACACAATTCAATCCATAACAACAAACGTTAGGGTAGAAAACTGACTAAAATTATGTACAAAATGGATGCGCTATTTTCCCTCATGGAATTTTAGTCTGGTGGAAGTACAGTCGAATTAAAAGAACATTATAACACGATGTGATAAATTTCTGTAGGTGAATCACAAGTCTAGTGAAAGCAGTGAGCTGGACCAGTTTACTGAGAGTTGTGGGTCAGGAGAAGATAGCTATGGAATTTCTTCTACAGTAACAACTGATATAGAAATAGAAGTCAGCTTTGCAAAGGTAAACCAGGTAAAGGGTAATTCAGGCATAGATAACAATGAGGACAAAGCCCCAGAATTGAGAATATGCATTCAAGGAAGTGTAGAGAGGCAGAAGGTTAAGGGAAGAGTGTGCAGAGATAAAAAAGCACGGCACAGTCATAATAGTCCTTTCAAGCTAAATCAGGGCTTTTGACTTCATCCTAAGGGCACTGAGAAGCTTGTAAAAATATATTAGATGAGAGGAACACGTTAGCAGGTTTATATTTTAGAAAGATTTCTGATGTTAGAAAAATGGACAGAGAGACAAAAATGAAATCCAGAGGCCAGTTATGAAATTATTGCAGGACACCAACCACAATGACCTAGCAGATGGGAATATCAAAAGGTATGAAAAAAACTGATAAATTTTTGAGTTACTTGTGAGAATTCATACTTGGATTGGGTCGGTGGTAGTGGTGAGAGAGACTGAGTAAGAATCGAAGATATGTCAAGCTTGGGATCTGAGCACATCAGTGGGTAGTAGTAATATCACCTGGAAGGGAGAACTAAACTGAATGTCAGGTTTTGGAGGGGAGTAATATTTTTTTTTAGATGTACCACTTTTCAAATGATATCTAATGGGAAAGGACAAAGACATATTGGGTTCTCTGGGGTCTGGTTACCGCTGTTTGCAGTTTACTAGACCACTTTCAACCAAACTCAGCTCTTCTATTTCTCAGGTAGAATTCACTCACACCAACTCTTAATTTTTATAAGGCACACCTAATAACTACTAGTTTTCTTTTACCTTCTTTAGAGAAATTTTAAATTTTAAGATGCAACCAGTTTGGCCTTTTTGACCATTAGTTCATTGTTTTATGACTTAATCTTCAGATAACAGTTCAGTTCAGCTTAAAATATGTCACAGGCCAAAGCAGTTTGTAAAATATGTATATTCATGATGAAAGAGACAAAGAGACAATCCATGAAAATTTACACAGGGAAATGTCATTTGTTGTTGTTAGAACACATGAATAAAGTCCAAAGCCATGAATTTAAAAACATTAAAATGGGGGAAAAGTTCATTTAAGAACATTACTTACTCAGCAAGAATAAAACCTGATTAGAAATTGGGCAAATAATTTGAATAAACATTTCCCTATAGGAGATAGAAAAATGGCCAATAGCATTACCAATTAGTGATGCTCCACATCACTAATTATTAGGGAAATGCAAATTAAAACCTCAGTGAGGAACACTTCACCACATTAAGACAGTTACTGTTTAAAACACAGACACAAAGGAAAAAACCAGTGTTGGTGAGGAGGTGAAGAAATTGGAATACTTGTACATTGTTAGTAGGAATATAAAAAGGAGTAGCAGTTGCCCAAAATTGGTAGTTCCTCAAAAAAATTAAACACTGGATTACCATATATTCTTTTTCTGAATATATAACCAAAAGAACTGAAAGCAGGAACTTGAAAAGATCTTTGTACACCCATGTTCATAGAAGCATTATTCTCTTAGCCAAAAGATGGAAATAATCTAAATATTTATCAGAGGATGAACAGATAAACAAAACGTGGCATATACCTATCATGGAATAGTATTCAGCCTTAAAAAGGAAAGCAATTTTGATACATGCTAGAATTGGGATGAACTTTGAAGACATTGTACTAGTTGAAATAATCTAGTCACAGAAGGACCAATACTGCCTAAGATCCCACTACAAGAGGTATCTAGTTCATTCAAATTCATAGATATGGAAACTACAATGACTGTTGTGAGAAGCAGAGGAGAGAAAGAATAATGGAGCATTATTCTTTAATGGTTATAGGATTTCCTATAGGATTTCTCATTTGTAAGATGAGAAAAATTTGGGAGATGGAATAGCAGTAAGAGTACGTTTAAAGTCAGTGAACTGTATAAACAGGGTGAAAATGATCAATTTTAAGTTATATTTTTCCACAATTAAAAACTGTAAAAAGTAAATGCATAGTATTTCCTTTACTTATGGATTAAGTTAAAAAGCAAAATTCTCAGTTAGGAATAGGTGAAGTGTATGGTATCAACACTCCACAATACAGTCAGCAATAGTGAATGCTATCAATATATAAAAAGGTCACACTATCCTGCATACACACTTTGCAGTTTTTCATTTTTTGACAAAAACAATATTATGCAACAAATGTCAACTTTCCAGCACAGATGGAGAGTTACAAACTCTGAGATCTTCTCCCTGTCCCCACTAACAGAAGCACAATTATGTGCTGAGATTAGAGCTTACTAAGGCTTAGGTGGAGGGAAAAAAAAAATAAAATAAAATAAAGTCAATTTATAAACAATATTGTTATGTCTGTAATTTATATAAATATTTCAGAGGATATTTAGAAAAAGCCCTTTGGTAATGAGTTTCAATACATCAAAGCAGAAATAAACACATATGTTCACAGTGTCTCAGAGAATAATACAAATAAATTATTACAAAATGAGAAAAAGATTGATTGGACTGATACTCTTTGGAGCTGCTGTTTCTTTTTGGTTAATTCCATTTATTACATGAAGTTGCTTGAAACTTCTTAAAAGTCTGCTTAATATTAGCTCATTAAATATTGTCATAAATGTTTTAGAGTTTGGTTATTGCTTTCTTCAGATCCATAACCTTGCTTTAATAACCCACATATATTCACATCCACTTAGCAGACACATTACATTGTGTCATTAACTTACACAATGAGTATAATTGCTTTACTTCCTACTGATTCTCTCCTAGGTCTAAGTCATCAGAAAAGAACACTCTCACACAGCCTTACAGTCTGAAAGCCCCTGGCATCTGAAGGGATCAAGCAGGTGAGAGCCACCATATCTCTCCTAACACCTTAATTATTTATCACCTAGCTCTAGGCAGGTCAGGGTTTTTCTGGAGACACTCTGTCAATCTAACTTGAATTAGAAAAAAAAAACTCAGAGCTCACTCTCAGTTAAAGGCCAAAGCCCAATGGCTGATGAGAACTCCTAGGAGCTTCGCACCGTCATTAGGGTATAAATGGGATTTCCTGATCCAAATTTGCATATAAAAAGTCAATTCAACTCTCTTAAAAAAATAGTCATCTCCTGATTAGATGCTTCAAACCCTTTAAATTCTTCCCTGTTCTCTATTTCCTGCTCCTTCTGGACATCTGGCTGTGCCCATTTTCTCAAATTCTTAGTATGTCCTTAAGAGACCAAAGGGAAAAGATAATGTGTAACTCAAATGATCGTTCTGGTCTTTAGTGGCAGTCAAAGATTAAATGTAAGCAAAACTTGAAACTGGTGGCAAAATGGTAATTTCTGAGCATTAGTAATTTCAGTTGCTTTGACATCACCCATACACACTACCCCTGAGTGTTTTTCCAGAACAGTCAATTGAATTGAAACATCTGCATTCACTATTTGTTACTTGTTAAAAGTGATCTTTTCTTTGAGGTATAAATCACCTCCATGAGAGACAGGAAATGTCCACTTGGGAATGCAGGCAGGGGCTGTGTTGCAGGCAGGGGATGGGGTGTGATAAAAATATTAGTGAACCCCCTTGGTTATTGCATCAAGTAACTTAGTTTAATTCTCAGGAGACCTGTAAGACTACATGGCTTTGGACAAGCTTTATAAACTCTCTCATCTCATTTCTCCGACCTCTATCATTTAAAGCTTCAAGAATTTCCCCAATTTTTTCTTCCATTCAGTGCTGTAAGAGATGTGCCCAGAGTTCAAATGTGTAAGACTGAGTGCGAGCTCTTACACAGCCTAGATGCAGAGATCATCAAACATTTATACGCATAAATATCCCTGGGGAACTTGCTCTACACGGATATTCTTGCAGAACACTGTAATAGAACCTCTGATCTAGGGATATTTGAAATAACTGATTTCTTGCCTAATAAAAAAATTTGAAGTTTTTCATTCATTAAATAACTTGTTTTGGTCAATGTCTACTGCTAAAGTACATGGCTGACGATGGCTTTAGGGCAGCCCTGCGTTGTACAGCTATGACAAAAGCAGTAGGGAAACTTCCCCTAACCATTTCACACTTGACCTAAAAATGAAAGATGTCTTGATTTGCCACAGCCACATGCCCACCACATATGGCAATGGTATATAGTGTGATTACTTGAATCAAAGACAGTGCTTTTGATTTTTACCTTCTTCAGAGATTTCCTTTTCTGTGAATACAGACTGGAGAGAAAAACGTTTATCTCTCCAAATTTTAAATGTCTTACAATGTCTTTTTGGAAAGCCCCTTAGTCTGATCTTTGTTATTTCCTCCCTTCCACTAACTCTGTGTTTAGTTTATTCTTCTTTTTCTAGTTCCTTGAGGGATAAAGTTAGACTGCTTATTTATGTTTCTTGACATAGATATTTGTTCCTATAATCTTCCCTCTTAGATTTGATTTGCTCCATCACATGAGTTTTGGTGTGTTCCATTTCCATCTTTATTCATCTCAAGTTACATTAAACAAAACAAAAAAAAAAAAGATTTTATTTATTTGTCAGAGAG
The DNA here is from genome assembly GCF_002288905.1 of Enhydra lutris kenyoni. Lineage (NCBI taxonomy): Eukaryota > Metazoa > Chordata > Mammalia > Carnivora > Mustelidae > Enhydra > Enhydra lutris. The sequence goes on along the minus strand of NW_019154114.1, from coordinate 1,786,619 downwards.
AGCAAGCGAAAGAGAGAGATTGAGAGAGAGAGTGCGAGAGCGCACACACAAGGAGGGGGAGACACAGGAAGAGGGAGAAGCGGGCTCCCTGCTGAGCAAGAAGCCTGATTCTGGGCTCTATCCCAGGACCTTGGGGTCATGCCCTGAGCCCAAAGCAGAAGTTTAGCCCACTTGAGCCACCCAGGCATCCCTCAAATTACTTTTTGATTTGCATTTTCCTTTTGACCTATTGGTTGAGAGCAAGTTGTTCAATCCTCAAATATTTGTGAATTTCCCAAATCTCTTCAATCCTCAAATATTTGTGAATTTCCCAAATCTCTTCTAGATTCATACCATTTTGGAGGGGAAAATACTTGATATGATTTCAATCTTCTTAAATTTGTTAAGACTTATATTTTTGCCTAACATATGATCTTTGCTGGAGGATGTTCCATGATTACTTGAGAAGAATATTATTCTGCTGCTATTGGATGGAATATTCCATATATGTCTGTTATGTCCATTTGGTCACAAGTGTATTTTTTATTTTCATGGTAAAATAATTATTCGCAAAGTTCAATAAGCTTTTGTTCTCTTTTTAACAGGAAACAATTAGAAACATTGATTCTATTACCAAGGATTTGACTGGAATGTCATATTTAAAACTGTGCATAGAATGAGATGTGACCAGACAGTTTAAGGAACAACATATTGTCATAAGAACATCCTTTTGAGGAATGGATGATCCTGAATAAGACCTTGTGGATCAGGATTAAGTGGAAGGATATCTGTGTTCTCTTGCAAGAGCTTGAGGCAGTTCTATTTTCCATGTCCTGTCTCACAGGGCACTCACATCACCTGAGCATCAGGAAGCTGGTGCCCTTGCCCAAATATGAACCCTGGCAACCAACCTTTCAGTAGATATAACAGATTGGATACATGGGGAGAATAGCCACCAGAGCACCTAGATGGGGTAACATATTGCTAAGGATGCTAAATTGGCCTGGAAATACAGTGACTTGGTTAATGCAACAATAACATGTCCTATGTATTCTAAACAACACCTGAGGCAACTGCCAAAGGAATCTGGGATCATCCACCAGAGTTCCCAGCAAATAAAGAATTGGTAAATTGATTACATTTACCTTTTCCCTCTGAATGAGGGTTCTAAGTATGCCTTGGTATGTTTGAACAGAGTCTGCCCTAACTCAAGATTTACTCTTTGCTCTGCAAACGAGGTTACCACCATTACGAAATTCGAAATTCGGGAAGTTAAGTACCATGTACAGATACTCTTGTCAAATGACAGTGATCAGGAGTCATATTTTAAATGTCATGGTACACAAGACAGAGCAAAAGAATATGACATTTAATATTGGTTCCATCTCCCTAACAATCTGTAAGCAACAGGATTCACAGAAAGAAAGGAATATTAAAGTAGCAGATTAAATTACTAATAAGTAAAACCACCTTGGCCAGGTGGACTAAAGTACTATCCCAGGCTTTAATATATTTAAATAATCAACCAATAAGGCTTGTTACCCATATGCCAGATTGGGAACCCCTGCCAAGACACCCAACATGGTAAAGGTAATGAAATCACAGGAGAGTCATTGCCCCAAGTTTCACCATGGATCAATGTACTATATTGGAATTTGTGATGGGATGTGCCACCAAAATGGTACAGCCAGACTGTTAGAAACACGCCACCTCCATGCGAGTGAACTTCTTGCTGACCTCTCAGGATACACTGTGGAAAATGAGGGGGTGGGCAATATGAAATTTTAAGAGCCAACCATAAGGGATAAAGTGTTAGAGGAGTTCATCAAGAGGATGTGACCGTCAAATGAACTGTGAGATGCAACCGGGAAATTGGAGCCTCCTTACCCACTCCCCAGTCCTACACCTTCAGCCCACTTCCCACAGCTGGAGCCATCACATAGCAAGAGACCTTAAAGAGTAATGGGTGGGGCGCCTGGGTGGCTCAGTGTGCTAAGTTTCTGCCTTTGGCTCAGGTCATGATCTCAGGGTCCTGGGATTGAGCTCCGCATGAGGCTCTCTGCTCAGCAGGGAGCCTGCTTCCCCTCCCCCTCTGTCTGCCTCTCTGCTTACTTGTGATCTCTCCCTGTCCAATAAATAAATAAAATCTTAAAAAAAAAAAAAAGAGTAATGGTCTTTTTTAAGATCACCTGCACTGAATACACAACTGAACCCCATTAAGATTTCTATATAAACTTTTAAGATTCTGGCCAACGGTGTGCAGATTTACTTGCCTTGCGGGTGCCCAAGACAAGCCTCTTGAGTACGTTCCCTTATTAAAATTGCCACCTACCCGTCTGAAGTGCTCTCTTTCTTCTGTCTATCCTTGTCCTCCACGTACAGGGACCAGCTAGGAGCCAACAAGGAGTGGTGACCAGATCCAGGCACACCAGTAGCGGCTTGGCTTTGGCTGTTGCTGTGCACTCCTGAGGCTGCAGGCCTTAGGGTGTGTGCACAGCAGCCGAGGCCAGTTAACAGAGGGGAGACCCTGTTGTACGCCGATGCAGAGCTACAGGTGCTACCTGTGAGCACCCACAGGAGCGCAGGCCAGTGACAGGACTCAGGGCCAAATCTGGGCGCAGGAACACCCGTGGGGATGTCGGCTGTTGGCGCGCGCTTGTGTGACCGCACTCACTAGTTGTGCGCATGCTCCTGGCAATGGGCGCCAGGGAGGGCGTTTAAAAAAAAAAAAAAAAAAAAAAAAAAAAAAAATCCCGCCACATCCGGGTACTGAGCGCTGAGGGAGCTTAAGGAGCTCGCGCTACAGCGCCCAATCTAGCTGTGAGGATCGCTGATGAGGCAGAACGTGGTCCCTGGGGGTCTGTGATGGCTTTGGCTGGGACAGCTGGAGAGAGGAGGAGGAGGAGGGGAAGGATAGGAGTAGGTAGAGACTCAGGCAGCTAATATCTGTAAACAAGTGAAAACCTGTGGAGCCCTCAGCGGCCGAATCTTGTTACAAGCCTCTGTGGTGGTGTCTGAGGTGGTTGTGCTGGGCGTTGATTTCCTCAGTGGCACCATCTGCTGCTGTTCTCTGTGGAGAAATCCCCGTCTTCCAGGGCGAGGTCCTTTAGGATGAAAGCTGCCTCAGGTGTCTGAGCAGGCGTCAGGGCTGTTGAGGTCTCCAGCAGAAACAGCTGAAGTCCTTTGCAGAGGAGACCCCTGGGATCTGGGGTGGCTCCCGCTCTGTGGCTGGCACCGAAGCGGCCACTTTCTTCCTTATTCCTAGCTGTCCCGGAGCAGCTCAGGTATGCCAGTCTCTCTCTCTGGGTGGGGTGAAACGCAGCGGGTTCTGATGCTGTACCCTGTGGCCTGCGTTCTCCTTTTTCCCAGAGAAGGAAACTCTCTGGGGTCTGGGCATTCATTCCCCTTGTTCCCCTTGTTGCCAAGCATTGCCACGATTCGGGATGGAATGATGCAAGCAAATTGTAACTGTGCTTCTGAATTTTCTGTGCAGTTTTGGTTTTTTTTTAAGATGTATTTATTTATTTGACAGACAGAGATCACAAGCAGGCAGAGAGGCAGGCAGAGAGAGAGAGGAGGAAGCAGGCTCCCTGCTGAGCAGAGAGCCCAATGCGGGGCTCGATACCAGGACCCTGGGATCATGACCCCAGCGGAAAGCAGAGGCTTAAACCACTGAACCAGCCAGGCGCCCCTCTGTGCAGCTTTTTATCTCGTTTTTTTGTGCCCTGTGATCCTGCAGCTTCTTAAGTGGACCGCTGAGCTCTCCCAGGGCCACTGTCGTTTGTGGATAGCTGTCTAAGGGTTATTCTTTGTGGAAGGATGGAAGCTGTGGTCCCCTACTTCAGCATGTTGGTGACGTCCCTCCTACACACGCCAAGATAAATTTTAGAAGGTGTTTCTCTACATCTATAAATATATATTGCTGTAATTTCTACTGGGACTAAGTCAAATCTGTTAAAAAAAAATACTAATGATAATGGAGAAAGGATATCTTTCCCAGGTTGTGTCTGCCAATGCCTGAATACAATATACATCTTCAGTTTTTTAAAAATTTTATTTATTTGACAGAGATCACAAGTAGGCAGAGAGGCAGGCAGAGAGAGAGAGAGAGAGAGAGAGGAGGAAGCAGGCTCCCCGCTGAGCAAAGAGCGAACGCAGGGCTCGATCCCGAGAACCTGGGATCATAACCTGAGCCGAAGGCAGAGGCTTTAACACAGTGAGCCACCCAGGCGCCCCAACATCTTCATTTTTTAAGGTTGTCTTTATTTATCACTGTGTTTAAGTTTTGAGAATTCAGTTCCTTTATGTCTTACGTATTTATACATCAGTATTTCACTTTGAAACTTTTAAACATTTTAGTGTTTAAATATTTACAATGTTTCTTTTGAATTTCAGAGTACAATTGTATATTACTTTGCTAGTACATAGAATATAATAGATTTTTGTGTGTTGACCTTGTATCTTACAATTTTGCTAAATTCACTTATTCTGGGAGGTTTTATTCTTTTGTTTTCTTTTTAGTCTCTTTGGGATTTTCTACTTATGCCCTGGTTGATCAAGTCATCTACAAGTAAGGACAGTTTTATTTTATTCTCTTACCATCTTGAGCCAGCTCAAGTTTCCTATTTTATAGGAATAGTATGTATAATAAGATTGGTGTGAATTGTCACCCTTGCTTTGTTCATGAACTTGGGGGAAAAGCATTTTAGTCTTTCACCATTTGAGATTGGCAGTAGATCTTTTTTTTTCTTTTTCTTTGTTGTAGTTGATGCCCTTTATCCAGTTGGAGTAAGTGGTCTTCATTTCCAATTTGCTGAGATTTTTTATATATTTTATAGAATATATGATGTTTAATTTTGTCCAATGCTTTTTTGCCATGAATTGATATGAGTATGTGGACTTTCTTCTTTGGACTATGCCTTTCCTAGGATATGTTTGTTTTCAAATATTAAATAAGACTTGCATTCTTATGATAAACCACACATGGTTGTGGTATACTATTCTTTATACCTATGGTGAATCATATTTGGTAATATTTTGTGGAGGGCTTTTGAGTCTAGGTGTATTACAATGGGAAATGTGTTTTTTATGAATGGAACTTTGAAGGCAAGATTTGATACAAAGTCTCCAACCAGGTAAGTGACTGTTGCTGGTTTCCAGTTGAATTTTATTGAGATCAGAGATTAAAACTTCTACAACTTCTGTTATTTTAAATGTATTAAGATTTTATGTTCCATGTACACATGAATGCATATTCTGTTCAGAGGAGTGCTCTATGAATCAGTCAGATCCAATTTATTGATGGTGTTCAGTTTTTTACATCCTTGTTGATTTTAAGAGTATTGATTCATATTAATCCTGGTTTTTACTGGGTAAAGATGTTGAAGTCTCCAATATTATTGTGGTTTGCCCATTTCTCCTTTCATTTCTGTCAGTTTTGCTGAGTATATTCCAAAGCTCTGTAGTAAGTTACGTGCACATTTGAGGTTGTTTTCTGGGTGACTTGACCCTTATATCATTTTTGTAATGCCCGTATCTCTAGTAGCTTTGTTTAACTGGAGATCTACTTTATCTGATATTAAGATTTCCACTCTTTCTTTTGATTACTATTTGTGTGGTGTGTCTTTTTTCCAGGCTTTTACTTTTAGCCTATTTGTGGCCTTACATTTGAAGTGAATTTCTTATAGGCAACATATGGTTGGGTCATATTTTTTAATGCATTCTCATAATCTCTGTCTTTTAATTGGCATAGTTAGATACTTTACATTGAATGCAATCATTGGTATGTTTGCATTAAGTCTATAATTTCTTTTCTGTTTTGACCCTTTTCTTGTTTTTACATCTCTATTTTGGCACATGTTAACATTTTAGTATTCCTATTTAACTATTGTATATTTGACTATAACATTTTATTGTTATTTTTATGGATTACTCTAGAGATCGCAATATAATTCTTAATGCTTTTACAGTACAGTTAGTAGCAACATTTTATTATTTGAAGTGGGATATGGAAATCTCACTACCATATAGTTCCTTTACTTTCTTTGCTTTATGTTATAGTTTCTTATAAATTAAGGCTTATATACATTAAAAACACTGTCAGACAATATCATCATTTTCAATTTTTGCTTTCAACTGTCAAACATTTTAAAGATCTTAAAGAAGAATTATCATAATTACCCAAAGATTAACCATTCCTGTTGCTTTTCTTTTATTCATAGTATCTCAGTTTTCTTTCAGTCAGAAGAATTTCCTTTAGTGATTATTTTAAAACAAAATGATAACAAATTATATGCTTTTCTTCAGCTGAGAATACCTTTATTCAGCTTCATGCTGGAAGTATAATTTTGCTGGATATAGAATTCTGAGTTGATTTCCTCTTTTTTTTTTTTTCCCCTTTTAGTACTCTAGAAGTATTGCACCACTTTATTCCATCTTTTTAGTTTTTTGATAAGAAAGCATTAGTTAGGGCTTTGGTTCTCTGGTAGTGTTATTTTTATGTTTTTAGGATTTTTTTTTTCATTGTCTCTAGTTTTCAGCTGTTTGAATATTATTTAAAAGCATAATTGGCTGAGAGGGAAGATTCATCCTGTTTAAATCTCACTGACTTCCATGAATCTATAGGTTTATTTCTCTTCATTTTTTTTTCACCAAACTCTTCTTCTCTGACCCCCACCCCGCCCCCAACCCCAAGGACTGGGATCACACAAATATTTTGTCATTTGGTACTAATCTAACCATTTCTGAGGAGCTGTTTATTTGGGGATATAAAGAGGATATATTTATATATATGGGTATAGATATAGATAGAAAGCTAGATAGATATAGGTATATGGATGTTGTTTTGTTTTCTGAGTATGTTAACATGGTAAGGTTACTGGATTGAAGAAATCAAATAACATTAAGTAGAAACCAGAGAAGAAATATTGACATGTGGAATTAAGGAACAGAGTGTATGTTTCTTGGAATAAGGATAGAAATACATAAAAAATAAGCAATAGCCGTCTGATGATTTAATCTTCCTTGTAGCTGTTGCCATGTAATAGTAAATGTTCATGATGCTATTTGCTTCTGCCAAAGGTGAGTCATTCATGCAAAGATACTAAATATTAATAAGTTGAGACATATGGTACATTTTAAACAAATCCTTTGGGTGGTGTTCCAAGAAATAGCAACTTTTTGGAGGCAAATAAGTGTTTAAATGGATAATTACAGTGCATAATTATGTGAAGTGCTGTTAGTTTTGCTAGATGTTCTGCGTGTTACATTATTTAAAAACAACTCAATAATGTTCACTGGGGCTTTCCAATGAACATTTCACTATATACTATTAATCTTGGAAAGAAGAAATGCAAAGAGAACATATGAATGTTGATGTGGAATACTCTAACATGAAATCAGAAACTGATCTAACATGAAGTAGAAAAAGAAATGCAGCGTTTACTAGCAAAATAAAAACTAGGACAAGTAGACAAAATATGTTTGTTATTAAAAAGGTAAATGAAGAGCATATGTGAAACCTAATACAACATCAACTTGCAAATTTTGGATGAGCTCGTAATAGTACACCCAACATCATTGAAAAATAAAAGAAATTTTTCAATATCTGGGAAAATTGTGAAACAATAAGACTACAGAATAGAACAATTAACCTTTTTGTGTTTTAAACTTTCATTTTTAAGGATGCTAACTTTTAAATATTAAATGCCTCTGCTATTATAATTTTAAATTATTTTAATTGGCATTCATTACTCATTGTGTTCCCTTATATATATTTCTATTATCAAATACATCCTTATCAGGCAGATATTTATTTTTTATGCTATTTATAGGTGCAATTTTGTCATAACATTTGTTTACAACAGTAGCATTTACATGTTTTTTATCTTTTTTTTTATAAAATCTCCCCTGAAATATTTAACATAATCCTGTCATAAAAAAGATTCATTGTTTATTTTGTAACTTTTCAGTATGTTTAAAACATACTTTAAAAATACTATGAAAATATGGAATAATTTATAATAATAATTTATAATTCCAGAAACCTCCGAGAATTCTTGGGAATCCCGGTTTCTCATTATCCAATTCCAAAGTTTAGTATCTCTTAGCAATTTGGAATAATTAGGTAGCTCTTAGGGCTCGCTAGATTCCTAAGGACTTCAAGGAATATAAAAACATCTGAGCCAGGTGTTCCTAAGGACTTCACATATTTCAGATTTGTAGTCTTTTTTTGTTTTGTGTGTGTGGGGGTTTTTTTGTTTGTTTGTGTTTGATTTGTAGTCTTAATTATAATTTCATCTGCATGATATATGAGGAAGTACTCCTCATCTAAACATGATTTTATTTATATGTTGGAAGACCTCCTCATTAATTCAAGGCAGCTTTTCTTTTTGTGGCTTTTAAAGTTTGTTTCTGCTGAGTGTTAGAATTTCAAAGGTGAAAGTCTATTTATTTACATTATGGCCAATTTGTTTAATGGGAGTCTGACAGTTGTAATGTCTGTTGAGCCTTTAGAAATTTTAAAAAGAAAAAAAAAATGAGAGACTCATTCTTATAGGCGAGCAGTGGGAAATCTTGCCTTAATTTCTGCCTTTCTGAACATACTTACTTGTTCTTTGAGTTTTTATGTACTATAAGGAAAACCTACTTTCTGTGAAAAGAGATTTAAGAGCATGAGTTCATACAAAAGTTTCAAGGTAGGCATGAGAATCCAGGAAACAGAAGTGAAGTAAAGTGTGCTTATGATTTTTGCAAAACATTTGGTTCTGTTTAATGGCTTAATGAATGGATCTCCTCTCCTAATTTGGTCTGGCATCTGGTATGGTTTCTGAGTGTGAACTCCCTGAAGAGAAACACTACCTACAATGCAGTAAATTGGGAGAGAAGTGGAATCTGATTTTTGTCTTTAACAGTTCAACTTCTTCCTTTTTCTGCACAATTTCTTGTTTCCCAACCTCTAAGGAGAAGGACATCATACAAAGAGAGAGCAATTAGAAAGAGAGAAAGCAGCCAATTCTCTGCTCATTTGTGTATGAAGAATCTCTAAATAGAGATGATATCAATCTAATGATAAGGTACTAAGAAAGAAGGGAACTTATCTATTTGAGATCCTGATTTCAGTTCTTTCAGATGAATATCCGGAAGTGGGATTGCTGCCCCATATGATAGTTTTTAACCTTTTGAGGATGCTTCATACTGATTTCTATAGCAGCTACATCATTTTACATTACTGTCAACAGTATACAAGGGTTCTAATTTTTTCACATCCTTGGCAGCTCTGTTGTCTTTTTTTTTTTTCTTAAAGCCATCCTAACAGTTATGAGATGATAGCTCTTTGTGCTTTTGCTTTGCATTTCCCTAAAGATTAGTGATCTTGAGTATCTTTTCATATTCCTTTTGATCATTTATATATAGTTTTTAGACTCCCATATTCACTGAAGTATTATTCAAAATAGCCAAGAAATAGAAACAATCTCAATATCCATCTACAGATGACTGGAGAAAGGAAATGTGAGATACATATCTGTATCTATATATATGCATATATACATACATACCCAATGGAATATTATTCAGCCTTAAAACATAAGAAATTATATCATATGCAACAACAATATTGCATACAATATACAATATGCAACTTGAGGACATTATGTTAAGTGAAATAAGCCAGTCAAAGAAGGACAAGTACTGTACGATCCCATGCATATGATGTATCTGAAATGGGCAAATTCACAGAAGTGAAGAGTAGAACGGTAATTGTAATAGGCTCTGGGGAGAGGAGACATAGAGTTGTTCAGTTTTAGTTACCCAAGATGGATAATCTATAGGGACTTGAAGTACAACACTGTATCTATAGTTAACAGTATTTTTTTTTTTAAAGATTTTATTTATTTGTCAGAGAGAGAGAG
>NW_019154114.1:1653366-1776719 GCF_002288905.1 Enhydra lutris kenyoni | reverse complement strand
GGAGAGAGAGCGAGCACAGGCAGACAGAATGGCAGGCAGAGGCAGAGGGAGAAGCAGGCTCCCCGCAGAGCAAGGAGCCCGATGCGGGACTCAATCCCAGGACGCTGGGATCATGACCCGAGCCGAAGGCAGCCACTTAATGACTGAGCCACCCGGGTGCCTCCGGCTTTTATGTATTTATTTATTTGACACACAGAGGTCACAAGGCTGGGGAGAGGCAGGCAGAGAGAGAGCCAGCCGGGTGCCTCAGGAAGGACAGGGTTTTTTCTTTTTAATTTTTATTTTTTTTTTATTTTTTAAGGATTTTATGTATGTATTTATTTATTTATTTATTTTTTTTTTAAAGATTTTATTTTATTTATTTGTCAGAGAGAGAGGGAGAGAGAGCGAGCACAGGCAGACAGAATGGCAGGCAGAGGCAGAGGGAGAAGCAGGCTCCCTGCCGAGCAAGGAGCCCGATATGGGACTCGATCCCAGGCCGCTGGGATCATGACCTGAGCCGAAGGCAGCTGCTTAACCAACTGAGCCACCCAGGCGTCCCAATAGTTAACAGTATTTTATTTCACACTTTAACTTTTGTCCAGGGTAGATCTCATGTTACATATTCTTATCACAATAAAAAAAGGAGGAGACTTAAAAGAGACCTCCATGCATGTCAAGATGCACTATTTGAATATCTTGCAAGTAGAAGTACCTGAAGTATTTTGGGGAAATAATGGAAGAAGAAAGAAGAAACACAATTTTACCAAATAACATTGTAGAATGTCAAATAGTTAACACTTTGATACACTTTGAGATACTTAATAACATTTAAGTGAAAAACTTCTGATTATTATTTAGTGAAATTGCATTAGACTGGTATAGACTAGGACACAGAAAATCTGCCTGCTTTTTTAAGGATTACCGGAATTTGATATCACACCCAAATGCCTCCTCTTCTCCAGAAAAATACAAATTGATCTAAATTCCTTTTTTTGGTATTTTCACCAATGCAGTCTCCACTAATGCTTTGAGACTTACATTATTATCCCTTCCAGGAAGGCATTTTCTCCTGTTATCCCCACATACCTTTTATTTAAGTTTTTATTTAAGTCTTAACCTTTATCAAAACATTCACTGTGGAATTTCAAAATCAGTGATTTCTGTTGTTTCATACTTTCTTCTGATCCTCAGAGTTAGATCCTAACAGGGCCAGAATGGATAAAATCCACCCCCTAGCCCAAGAATATTTTTAAAAAACAGAGTAATACATAAACTATGTAAGGTAGTTTAGACACCTGGCATGGAAAACTAGTTATAGCTCAGTATCCATTTTTAGGAAGAAAAGTGTAATGTGGAAGAAATAATACCACGTTGAGACTTGAAGTGGAGAAGATCCTGAGGCAAGTGAGGAAATTGTGTCTTCCAATTTGACTTTCAGCCTCAATGAATTTAAAAGAGTCTCAAGAAATACTTGAGAACTGGTCCACTGAGTTAAAGTTTAGGAACTGGTTTGGGATAAGAGAAGTCCTTAACAATAAGGGGACTTAAACAGCAGAGTATTTAGTAGAGGTCTGGCCACGATTATATGCTCTTCAAGGCACAACTGGCCATATTTTTTCATACAGTTTTCGTGTGACCTATATCCATCAAGACCTTTTTTTTTTTTTAAGATTTTATTTATTTATTTGACAGACAGAGATCACAAGTAGGCAGAGAGGCAGGAAGAGAGAGAGATGGGGAAGCAGACTCCCTGCTGAACAGAGAGCTTGATGCAGGACTCAATCCCAGGATCCTGAGATCATGACCTGAGCCGAAGGCAGAGGCTTAACCCACTGAGCAGCCCAGGCGCCCCAAGACCTTTTTTTACATTCTTGAGCATCCATACTCTTTTTTCTGCTGTGAATATTATCTCACACTTTACAAACACCCTTTTTTAATAATGTGTCATAAGCATTTCTTCTCCCCTCCCTATTGGTGTATCCACTGTTAAATACTATATTTTACATTTATACTTTTTACTTGTTCTTCATATCTTACCTCAATTATTTTTCACACACAAAACTAAAGCACCATTTACTAAAATAGAACTTCACTGTTGTATATATAATTCCCTACCTTGATCATAATTGCCAATACACTTAAGTAATTTCTATAAAAACTTCCTTTTGAAAGTATCAAATTAGATAAAAATTTATTTTAAATCTACTGTTTACAGGTAAACCTATATATATTTTTTAAAGATTTTATTTATTTATTTGACAGAGATCACAAGTAGGCACAGAGGCAGGCAGAGAGGAGGAAGTAGGCTCCCTGCAGAGCAGAGAGGCTGATGCGGGGCTTGATCCCAGGACCCTGGGACCATGACCTGAGCTGAAGGCAGAGGCTTTAATCCACTGAACCACCCAGGCACCCCTAAACCTATATTTTAAATGGTAAAGTATGAATATAATAAAATCCGTTTACTTACTGGTTTATATAAAACAAACTGCTTTCTCTTAAAAAAAAAAAAAGTGAGGAAAAGAAAGTGTGTGTTCTTGTTTCCCACTGGTTTTATTTACTTACTTTCATGCACTTAATATATTTCATCCTTGGTGATTACTATAACTGAACAAGATACTTGAAATAATGCATTTTAATAAAAACATTGTATAAGACAACTTGCTAAAATTAATAGACAGCCTAATGTAACTTTTCTCAAACTACGTTGTTGGCTATGTTAATAAAAATACATTATGATTTAAAACACTAAAAGTTTGGAAAATATTGATTATACAAAATTAAATGGACATTCAGTGGTTTTTTTTCTGAAAATATTGGCATGCAAGAATCCTAAATAAAGATAGACGAGGTACTATTTATGAAACCATTTTTACTATGTATGCTCTCTCTCTATTCTGTTTTTAATTTCTAATGTTATATATTTATAGGTACCATGTATAACTTATTTAATTTTTTTCAAGTTAATTTAAAAGTGAGAAATACTATGCAAATGATATGTTCCGATTAAATGACAATAAGCTGGCATCTTTGTATTCTCTCAAAATGAAGACTTCTCTGTAATTTGAACATAAAACAATAGCATAAAGCCTGACTATTACTTGGTATCCATAGCTTAGTCATGCAAAATTCAAAGGAAACTGTCCACTCTCATATTCTCTCTGAAACAATAGATCACCTGCTGCACACAGCCTCATCTCTCATATTAATGTTTTTTTCTTTTATCATTGTATTTTTAATGTGTGATTCTGTTTCAGTTTTAATATTTTATAGTGAATATAAGGGTTTTATATCTGAAATAATGTTTGCATGTACTTAAGTAATTTTACAGTGTTTTAAATCAACTTACGATATGTGTGATTTTTTTTTCCTTCATAAAGAATAGTCCTATTATTCAAGTCTTAGAAAACTTGCCATGTGATGGACATCATCTAACACTGCATTTGTTCAGTGATGTTTAGGTTTCATAACTATTGGCTTGGTGTTAAAAAATCACTTGTATTATTTATTGAAACTCATGTCAGGAATAAACATAAAAGTTAATAACTACAATCCCCAAGTGAACTAGCCCTTTGGAAACTTTTATACATCAGAAGAAAAGCCTCCTTTGGTATCATGGAGTTTCTTAGGAAGAGAAGTGTGATTTTACCATGGAACAAGTATAGATCTAACACTTTCTGGTTGAATGTTACTGATGCTTGAAATCAATGCTCTGTGAATTTCCAAACTATAATAGCATATATTTCATATATTCTTTTAAAATATTGTTATGGACTTTTGTACGTCCAGAGACCTGCAAGCTGCATTCGAGTGGGAATATATTATATACACTTTAAGAACAGAGGGAGTAAAAATATCTACCATGTCATTTATTTATTTTGTGGTACTGGGCAGTCAGACACTAAAAATGTGAATAAGAAAATGTCTTCAAAAGACTTCTGAGATTGCATAAAATTATATAGTTACTAAATGTTATTTTATTTCTTTCAGTACTCCCTATACAAATTTAATGGTTGATAGAAGAAAATAGACCATCTTGTATATTCATTCTATGGACTTCAATCCCAAATTTCTTTGCTCTGAGAAGAGCATTTACTAATACACATCAGGGAAGAAATGTACAAAGTATAAGTTTTACCTAAGGATAACAAGAGGGAAAAAAATTGTATGAGACTCTATCCCCTTGTACTTTCATGACATAAATATAGTTTTCCAGTCCAAATGTCTTATTGATGAATTGGGTATTCAAATAAATATTAACATAATTCACGTACAATGCCATTGAGAAGGTTGTAGGTGAAAATTCAAGAGAAAACTTCTTTCAGTGTAGTGCTAAAATGAGTTCATTGTCATAGAATATATTTGCCTTCTTGTTTGAATCCTACTTTTCCCAAAACTAAGAACAATCTTCACGTAACTTTTCTAAGATTTCTTATTCATTGTAACATAGTGTTTGTAAAAGTTACAAAATAGGGGAAAAAATGAGAACTACCAATCAGCTCTTTAGTCTCTTACACATTTTATGTTTCTACACCTTTTTCTTTGTTTTCATTAGAATTAATTCATGCATTCATCAACCATTCCAACCAACATTCTAGAGATGAAAGAATATAAACTTTTGGATGTGTTCACTTTTTTGATGCGTTTGCCTAGCTATTGAAGCAAATCAATAGATTTTCAGTTGTTTATGAAAGTTTTGCCATTCTTGATTTTTTTTTTTTTTAAGAGAGAGAGGGAGAGAGAACAAGGAAGGGGGAGGGGCAAAGGAAGAGGGAGAAGAAGGCTCCAGTGCAGAGCCTGATGTAGGGTTCAATTTCCGGACCCTAAGACCTTGACCTGAGCCAAAATCAAGAGTCTGATGCTTGACCAACTGAACCACCCAGATGCTCCCTTGATTTCTTTCTTCTAGGTAAGGGAGAAAAGATAGCATGAGCATGTGCTAGTAGCTTGTCATCTTAAGTCCAATATTATTTTGTCACCAGAAGAATGACAAGAGAAAAGTATTGTCATGCTCATTTTACAGTTGTGATAACAGATGCTTAGAAAATTTAAGGGAAAATTACTGATTCTTCAGTAATTAAGTTGTGGCTTCAGATATATTTGCCACCCACAGCCTTGGTCCTTTTAAAAGCCAGGCTGCTGTCTACTATGACTTTAACACAAAGGCCATCTCTCAGTTTCTTCTCTGTTCTGGAAATTCAAATGTAAAACCACTTTATTGACAGTCATCTTGCTTTGTGTTAAAAAAAAAAAAATCCCTTTTAATTGATACTTATTACAATTCTTTTCTCTTTTTGATTTAACACAAAGCCTTCCAATTGCAGGCAGACCTTATAAATGTGACCGTGTCCTTGTTGGTTGATATCTGCTTGTGAATGATATTGTCAATGATTCAGAAATTTAGGACCTAAATAAATGTCACCCTTTCAAACTTGTTCTCTTAAGGACACACGTTTCTTTGTAGAGCTTCTGAGCTCCTGAGGAGACTATGCCAGAGGCTGGGCTGTACAGAAAGGTAGCATGCAGTGAGTGGCACATCTGAAGGCAGAGAGAGAGAACAGACATAAACTAAGAGGAATATAGGTAATGGTGGTAGCAAGGAAAAATTTCAAGCACACAGTTAGAAATTTACAAACTTGGGAGATTTGCCATTCTATTCACTATTCTATTCACTAAACATGCCTTGAACTTTCAACACATGTCAAGCAATGTGTAAGAGAAAGAAAGATTAAAAATCAGGGAATGAAAGTACCAATTCTGGGGTGCTTGGGTGTCTCATTTAAGTGTCTGCCTTTGGCTCAGGTCATGATCCCAGGCTCCTGGGACTGAGACCTGCATCGGGCTCCCGCTCAGCAGACAGCCTTTTTCTCCCCCTCCCTCTTCCTGCTGCTTCCCCTATTTGTGCTCTCTCTCTCTGTCAAATAAATAAATAAAATCTTAAAAAAAAAAAAAAAAAAGAAACTACCAATTCTTAGGTACTAAGCCTGTGATAAGCATTGTAGGGGATAGAACCTATAATTTACATTCTATAAGTATATTGAATGAATATTTATGGTGATGGTTAATTTTTTCATATCAGCTTGACTGGGTCATGTAGTGCCCAGACATGTGGTCAATTATCTGTTATCCAAGGTTGTCATAAGGGTATTTCTGGATTGGATTACCATTTGAATTGGTAAACTGAATAAAGCAGGTTATTGTCTCTGAAGTGGGTGGGCCTTATCCAACTAGTTGAAGGCCTGAATAGAATAAACAGGCTGACCTTCACAGATGCATATAGAGGAACTCTTTTGGCCTTGTCTTCAAGATGGGAAAT
Source organism: Enhydra lutris kenyoni (assembly GCF_002288905.1). Classification (NCBI taxonomy): domain Eukaryota; kingdom Metazoa; phylum Chordata; class Mammalia; order Carnivora; family Mustelidae; genus Enhydra; species Enhydra lutris. The sequence goes on along the minus strand of NW_019154114.1, from coordinate 1,770,424 downwards.
TTTTTCCTGCTTTCAAGTCAGACTGAAACATCAGCTCTTTGTGGGTCTGGAGTCTGCTGGTCTTTGGACTTGACCTTACATCATTAGCTCTCCCTGGGTCTGCAACTTGATGATTGCAAATCTGAGACTTGTCAGCTTTCTTAATCACATAAGCCAATTCCTTAATGAATGAATGAATGAATGTTCTGTTAGTTCTGATTCTCTGGGTAATTCTAATATGTTGCTGTGCTACAGACAGGGATTTCACTGGGTCTAAGATAACCCATTTTCTCATTCATTCTCCCCTAATTTTCTCCATCAACTTGCCCCAACAGTTCTGAAATAAACCTCAAACAGATATTTTTCTCAAGAAATATGATACCACTTAAATTTTTTGCCCTTGCCTATTTTCTCTCCACTCCTAATCAATCAGAAATATATTTCTGGAAGATTGATTACTTGATATTTTTATCCCTTGCTGCTGATCAATTTTCCAAATCAGTCATTTCTTGCCATGTCCATGCTTTTGTGGCAACCAAGTGTCATTTGCTATGTTGACTTGATATTTTAGTGTGCTTAATATATTTCATTCATGTGCCATACTAAAGAAGTTTGAATATATTGGTATTTACATGGAACTAGTAGTCTCATTTGCCATAAAGACAAGTGAAAATAAACCTGAGGAAATAGAAGAATACTATTAAATTCTAATAAGACCTCATTGGTCCCAAGGCTGTGAACCTGAGACAGTTTTGTTTTCATTGTTTCAAGTGGAAATTAGCAAATATTAGAGAATTGAAACTTTCTCCTTGATGCAAGGACAGTTCAAAAAGAAGAAACTTTTCTTACTTGAATCAATGTTAAAAAAGTACAGTTTTTACTACCCCTAAATTACTTCTAGTAATATTAGGATATGTGCAATACATTTTGAGTGATGTTATTGAACATTTCCATCTTTACTGGTATATTATAACTTCTGACCATTATATTCCTGGGCTCATGCCTCCCTTGCTCATGTCAGCATTTCTGCATAGAGGTGTTTCCTTGCTATGAATAAATGCCTCATGCTGCTCAAGAAATTAACTAAACTATTGAAACATTATCACTTGGAAAAATTTTGAAATGTCACTACTTGAACTCATTCCTAATATAATGAAATCATCTCCAAAGTTAGAATCTACAAAACTGTATTTTTAAAAGCAGGTTTCATCCTCAAGTCAGGAACAGATCTGGACTGAAGTAAGCAACTTAAATTCGATAAACTAGGATCTGTTGCTCTCAGGATCCATCAGTGAGAAAGCAGTGTTGACCAAGTGGAACTAATCGTAAGAAGAGGAGTTCAAAGAGATCATGAAAATGTGCCGTTAAAGAACCACAAGGAGTATCAGAAGCCAAACAGAATTCTTGACAGCTGCAGTCAGTAATCTAAAGAGAGAGCAGCCTATTGCTTTGTGTTTTCAGAGTAAGACATGATTCTGAGTGAAGTAGGTAGAATGGAACATTACACATACAATATAGGCAAAATAAAACTTTTGGTTTATTAGAATGCTTCAATATTGTATCCACTCATTCTACCATTTCTTGATTTTCGCTATTTCCCAAGGTAGGGCTTTAGGTCATAGAGATAAAATAGACATAGGGCTTCCCTTGAGAAACTTGTAGTCAGATAGGAATGACCTAATACTGAACACTCATAGTAATATAGCAGTAGCTGAAAGATCACATGATCTGGTGGGACTGAGCCTAAGGCACAGGTAGAAGTTCAGACCTGATGACCTCTCTGCTTTTTTGTCTCTATAATCTCATGTCCTACTACCGAGTTGTCGCAGAGGTGTACTACAGAAAAGGGATAATGTGTGTACACGTAAATACACCTTTGTATCTATTTGGAAGAAATCACATGTATTCTTCACATAGCTTTCAACAAGGCCTCATTTACACCTCCTTTTACAGCAAAGAGAAGAATGCATTCGGACATGGAAAAGGAAATGCCTTTTCCCCGCTATTCTGTTTCTGTTACTATCATAACTATTGGTTACTTTATTTCTAGGAAAAGGAAGTAACTTAGCTTTGGTTTGGCTCTGGCAATTCTTTCTTATTATTTGCAGTGAATGGAGTAATTTTCAGTTAGTGTATTAGAGATCGATAGCAATTTCAGGGTCCTGTCTCTACCATTCATGTTACCTTGGGTTGAGCCTAAGGTAAAATTGTGAAGAAGGTAAAAGTGTTGGTGCCCTCTCTCCTTTTCTTTCTGGGTCTCTGCATCCCCATTTTCTTGAGTCAGACACTTATTTTTGCTCCCTGGCACATTTCCAAAGGACCACATTTCAATTATGAAACTTGATTGTACCTTTTTTTTTTTTTTTAATTTATTTGACAGAGATCACAAGCAGGCAGAGAGGCAGGCAGAGAGAGAGGAGGAAGCAGGCTCCCTGCTGAGCAGAGAGCCAGATGCGGGGCTCGATCCCAGGACCCTGAGATCATGACCTGAGCCAAAGGCAGCGGCTTAACCCACTGAGCCACCCAGGCGCCCCTTGATTGTACCTTTTTAAATGAATATTCATTGATACTGTATTACCAGCTATGTGCAAAACAGAAAACACAGAGAAAGGTAGCCTTTTGCCCTCCAAAAGTTTATTGTTACACAGCGGTGCAGCGGGGAAAAATAATTGAAAAAAGTTAGCTTGGTAAAGTGTCCTAGGATGCCACAAGAGGGTGGTGATCTCTAACTGATGAGAACCTCTGAATTACTGCTTTCCACAAGTGCTATCAGATGGAGAGAACAAGTGAAACCAAGGTAGAAGAAAATCACAGGGGATAAGTAGAAATCTTATGGTTAATGGATCACATGGTCTGGAATAAAGGATGGGGAGAAGGAGTTTATATACAGACATTGACGGATAAAAAGAAATCACTAGACTATTCTAAGATAAGCTTTTCCCTTATATGAAGCAAAAATTAAGCCTTTTGATAAGGAGATGGGCAGGCCAAGTCATATATAGAAAAATAGAGTCTCTCTGAGGTAATACTGAATATAAGCAATATAAATTGCTTTTCTTTTTTTTTGTGTGTGTAAGTTTATAGTGCTCTGGCTAAAGGCTTTTGGCCAAAATGAGAACTTGGTTTGGCATGTTTTTAAAAGAATAATGAAGATAAGATTGAAGTGACAATTAGAATAAAAATATGGAAAGCCTTGAAAGTTGAATAGAAATAGAACATTTAGAAGTAGCCCACGAGGAGCTTTCTACATGGTACTCTATTTTATTTATTTATTTTTAAATCTTTTTTACATTTTTATTACAAAGAAAAAAGTGGCAACTGTGGGAAATTTAAAACCATATATAAGTAGGTAAGAGAACATGAAAGCCATCCAAAATCCATTCCTCAGATACAGTAATTATATAACTCATACATTTCCTCCCAATTAAATATGAATATATACCTCCCTTACACACATACACATTTTGACATGGATAGAGTCAGAATCCTACTGAATATATTACTGTGTACTTATTTTTCCTGTGACTTAGTTTTATTTATTTATTTATTTAAAGATTTTATTTATTTATTTGACGGAGAGAGATCACAAGTAGATGGAGAGGCAGGCAGAGAGAGAGAGAGGGAAGCAGGATCTCTGCCGAGCAGAGAACCCGATGCGGGACTCGATCCCAGGACCCTGAGATCATGACCTGAGCTGAAGGCAGCGGCTTAACCCACTGAGCCACCCAGGCGCCCTTATTTATTTATTTTTAAAGATTTTATTTATTTCTTTGATAAAGAGAGATCACAAGTAGGCAGAGAGGCAGGCAGAGAGAGAGAGAGGAGGAAACAGGCTACCTGCCAAGCCGAGAGCCCGATGCGGGACTTGATCCCAGGACCCTGAGATCATGACCTGAGCCAAAGGCAGAGGCTTAACCCATTGAGCCACCCAGGCACCCTGTGACTTAGTTTTAAATCCTACTGAATGTATTATTGGGTACTTATTTTTACTGTGACTTCATATCTTGTTGTATGAAAATAAACCATAAAAAAACTTCCTGAAAGTATGCCATTAAAAAACTTCCTGAAAATATGCCATAAAAAAACTTCCTGAGCAATGTTAAGTTATAAGGCAACTAGCAGTTATCCTTCTGTGTCTAAATGATACACCTTTCCGTTACTCTACAATGTATTTCTATTGAGATGTAAAGGTAGACGGATAGATTTATTTTACTTTCATTTTGCTTTTATACCTGCATAAGAGAGGCCAACTAGCTGGAGTTTGCCAACCATCCTGTTATATGGAATGCCCACGGATTTCTGTAGCTGGAAGTAGGTAGTAGAGAGCTATGAGCCCAATTCCTGTACAGCTCCTGTTTAAATCTACTTTAGACCTGTTAGACTTACTCTGAATGTCAGGTTTTCAGACAATCTGGTAGGTGGAATGTCTGACAACAACAGTCTTCGTGCATGTATGCCTACCAGAAGCCTTCTTGTCTTCCCTCTATCTACACTCTCTCTTGGCTTCTGCTTAATAGCCATTGGTTTCCTGCATCTTCTAGTCTGAGGGTAGAAATGGCAATTGCAATCCTGATATGGATGAGAAAGGAAGAACCTTTAGGCTGTCTTGGCTGAAAAATCATACGCAGTGGCAGAAGGTGATTGAAGAGTTGATAAATACGGCATCTCTAAACTGAGATAAGAAACATCAGTAAAAAGATAGAGGGATCCCCTAACTTATCAGGTTGGTGGATTTCTGTGATTTGTTGCATAGCAAATATGAGCTGCAGTTTCTCAGTCTGGTTCCACTTCTTGTCATTTTCAGTCCTAATATTTTCTGGCAACAAGTAAACCTAATGTTCAATATAGTAAGGATTTTTTCCCTTGCAGAATTGGCTTAGCATCTATAATATGTAACCATGACCCTCTATAATGGGGTCAGCTTTTGCATATGGGTATTTTAGGGACTCTTTCTGACCTGAACATCTCTTTCTCGCGCTTTTTTTTTTTTTTTTTTTTTTTTTTGCTGTCCCATCACCTCTACCATGAAACCTGTCCTATATTTCTGAAATTGGCTGAAGACTATTTCCTTGTATCTGGTGCTCCTGCTGATTTAAATCACTTTGACACTGATGTTTTATAAGAGAATCTCTTTGGTTTTCTTATATTAAACCATGTATGCTGTGAGGCCTAGTTTACATCTACATTTATTCAGTTTCCAGAACCATTTATCAGAGTTCTTTGGTTGTCTTAAAGAGCGTTTGGGATTTCTTTAGGTTTCTAATTATTTCAGTGGGAAATCGGGAGAGGATGAACCAGCAGCTCTTGGTTGCTCAGATGACATTTAAAAGCTGGAGATAATTCCAATGAAGTTTTCTTAGGAGAAAAATGAGTTATTGTTACTGTACTTAAAGATAATAAAAACTTACCTTCAGGGGCGCCTGGGTGGCTCAGTGGGTTAAAGCCTCTGCCTTCGGCTCAGGTCATGATCCCGGGGTCCTGGGATTGAGCCCCACATTGGGCTCTCTGCTCAGCGGGGAGCCTGCTTCCTCCTCTCTCTCTCTCTCTCTCTGCCTGCCTCTCTGCCTACTTGTGATCTCTGTCTGTAAAATAAATAAATAAAATCTTTGTAAAAAAAACAAAAAAACTTACCTTCAGTGTATGGAAGGCTTTAACAAGGAACTGAGTTTGAGAAAATCATTTAAAAAATAACTATAAAACTTTAAGCCAGAGGAATAAAAGCCTGAAATAGGTACTGTTTGTGAAAACAGAAAAAACTGACATTATTTGGCTCTTGACTCAAAGTTAGGCCAAAAAGAAAAAAAAAAATTCTGTGGTGTTTGGATGATTGAAAAAGACAAGGGTGGGCAATTTAGTTAAATATGCTGAACTTCAGTTTATTTTTCACTTTGTTTTTGGAAAAGAAATAAAGATTGAAAATAATATTGCCTACACCAAGAAAATTATGATTATTAAATAATATATTGGAAGATTCTGACACACAGTGGGTATGAGATAAATATTAGCCCTCTTGTCATTTTTTAGAATTATTAGTTTATATTCAATTGGTTCTATTTGGCTGTTTTTTGGTTTATCTACCCACTGAGTTAAAGCAAATCTTTCTGTTGTCTTAATTTTATGATGCTGGATAAATAGTATTACAATTTTGCTTTGTTACCTTGTCCCTGCATCCAAAATAAATGATGAACATCACTATCTCTGGGACCCCTGGGCATTATCTCTGGTTTTCAGAATTGTACACCTTCCCCATGTATGTTTTCAAGCTGATATGTTTCACTAAGATAACTCAATGTGAGCAGCAGAATTTGTATCATTGTATCACTGAGGCTTCCTATCATTTGCCATGGCTGAAACAACCTGACATGAAATATAACACTATAACATGTCAGGTGGAAAATTTAAACATTGCTTTTTCCCAAAGAAGAATAGAATCTTTATATTTTAAACCACACTATTTCAACAGGGGGGAAAAGTTATGATACAGTATTGATTCTTCCGGGAGCTGAGTTAGCGAAAATCCCTTTCTACTTAAGGATTGTTCATTTCCCTCTTTTGACACCAGTACAATTCTAAACAAGCTGTTTCATGGCTAACTAAAATCCTTTTTAAAATGTCCCAGGAAAAAATTCCAATAAGTAGTGAGCCAATAAGACTATTGTTTACAAGTGTCTGGTTAATTTCTGCTCACATTTTTCCAGTAAAGTCTAAGTTATCAAGGGGATGCAGTCATTTACAATTTACAAGTCTCTCTCCTTCCTATTTGAATTAGAGAAAAGCAGAGTTAAAAGTAGAGCCTTATAAAGCAAGTAAGAGCTAATTATGCAAGAAAGCTGAGTTGTAGAAGGTATATAAATTTCCCTGAAGTGATCAGTCTCCAGTAATTAGCATGAGCACAATCTAAAGAGGGGATGTTGTAGAAACTACCATCTTTTCTGTCTTTATTTCTTTCTCCTTTTTTCTCTTTGTCTCTTTGTTACTTCTTTTTCTCTCTCCCTCTCTCTCTCTCTCTTTCAATAACATCCTGAAAGTATCTTATCAGCTAAATAATCTCCTAAACTTAATCAGAGAACAGACTTTGGTTCCTTTTAATAAAAGTAATTTATAAATGCATACTTAAGGTTTCTGAGAGCTGACTTTTTTTTTTTTAAGATTTTACTTATTTATTTGACAGGCAGAAATCACAAGTAGGCAGAGGCATGCAGAGAGGGGGGGAAGCAGGCTCCCTGCTGAGCAGAGAGCCAGAGCCTGATTGGGGTCTAGATTGCAGGACCAGATGCGGATGCGGGGCTCAATCCCAGGACCCTGGGATCATGACCTGAGCCAAAGACAGGCTTCAACCCACTAAGCCACCCAGGTGCCCCATGAGAGCTGACTTTTCTTGTACATGTTATCCCTCTTTTTTTTTTTTTTTTAATATTGATGATCTTTTCTTGATCACAGGAGCCACTGGAGGTGAATAAAGCAAGAGATAATCATAAAACGATGAGGATAATGATGGCAAATGTAATGATGTACAAATAGTTACCATATAATTATTTATTATGGAATACATTGGAAACTGTAAAATTGTTTCTGAACTGTGAGTGGTGGGCTGATGGGAAACACAATAATTCTATGTGATCGGTACATTTAGTATTCCTATTTCCTCATAAGGTGATTGAGGATAATACAAATAAAACCATTCCCCTGAATTACTCAGTTTATTAGTAACAGAACTAAAATGCAGATCTTTTTTTAAATTTTGGTTTGTGCCTATTCCACTACTGTACTGGCTAGAAAATGGATTTACACTAATAACATAAGATTTGGAGTATTAGCCAAAATTTTTAGGGATAGATCCAGGGGGTTTCTAAACATACGTACCACTGTTTCTTAGTGATCCTGCTTTTATAAAGGAATGTATAGTCTAATAACTATTTGGATTATTGAATGTTTTGATTTTGGAATGCTTGGATTCAAAAGGCAGAGCCTGCCAAACTAAAATGCTATAATTAATTGGCATAGGTAGGTTAATATGCAACTTAGAACAATTACAATAGCATCATAGAAGAGTGGACAAAGAGATGAATTTTCAGTATTATGCAATTAACACCCTTTATGTGACTTTGACCAGTTTGTTTTTCCTTAATTTCTTTCCTTAAACATGTTTGTACTATCATTCTCACAGAACTGTTATGAAGCTAAAATAAGATAATGCCTATAAAGTGATCTCTGTGGTACTTATTTTAAAAATAAACATTCTATAGATGTTATTTACCTGTTTTCCTTTATCTGTGGAGAATTGGTGTTAGTCACTCTGGGGAAAGTGACAAACAGTACATCATCAACAACAAAAAGTAGCACAGTCCATGCTACTGCTGATACTTCATCCTAATTCAGAGATTTCTTCCTTCTAAATTTAAGGATATCAAAGGCATATCCAAGGTGACAGAAATTGTTATCCTTCCTGCTATCTCTTAGGAACTTGGAACAAGATCACATTGGAGGGATCTTCTTGAGAATCTGCTTTGCACTTAAGACTGTGCATGTTTGTGTATAATGCCTTATTTGGAGTGATTAGATTTTACACCCTAATAGGAAGTTCCAAAAGCATCTTCTGGGTTCTAATTATTGCTTTGAAATTTCCTAATTCATGAAATTATAGAATGTAGTTTTGGGTGGTGCCCAACAGTAAGTCAATCACAGAAGAGATAAGATTTAAACATAGCTTTGTGCTGATGCTTTTCCTGCTCCCTGGAGTGCCTTATCAACTTGGGACATATTACATTATCCTCCAAAAGGCAGTTCAAATATGCACACCCTCCCAGGAAACTCCATGACCTTTTCCATCAATATAAAACTGTGTGGTACCTTGTCTCTGTAACTGGAAATAACACTAGATATTGATAAATAATTTTGAACACTTTATGTTTAAGACATTTTGCCTCCTCTTTAATATACTTCATTCCATTAATCCTTATATGAATCTAATATTAAAGTTACTGCTATCTCTGTTTCACTGATGAGGAAATGAAGGCTTAAAGATGTCGTATGGTTTCCCCAAGGTTATAGAGCTAGTCTTGGGTTCTCTTCAGAGAAGATGAATGTGCTCGGCCCAGTTGATGCATAAACTAGGCTCATTCTGGAATATTAATGGAGTCAATTAATCGTTTTATTATAACCTCCCCAATTCTCTGGAAGTGTTTGTCAAAGACAGAATATTAATAAATAATTAAGATGCAATATACTGAATAATTAAACCCACAAAACCCTGATTTATCTTTAATGCTTTTAATGATATTTTTAAAAAGGGAAAGTTTTGATAACATATGTTTGGGGCAGCATATGAAGAGATGAACAAGCTGTTCCTTCTTATTGTTTATTCTTAGAGGCTGCTGGTGGGGAAGCAAAATGCCAAGGACAGTGATACTGCTGGTATGATTGCTGAGTGCATGTGTTTTGTAGTATATTATTTTTTTCTTTCTCTGCTAAGTTTTATTTTTGTCCCCTGTTCAAAAGTCATTTTCTTAGTTGTGCATTTTTTAAAGAAAACATTTTTAATTTTAAGGGTTTTTTTGTGTGTATCCATCAAAGTACTAGATTAGTACTTTCAAAGTCCTCCGTCACCAGTTTCAAAGAAAGTGAAATCATGGCACCCTTACTGTATAGCATGAATCTCTCCTTAAAGAATTACCATGTAAAACTAACAAGAACATAAAACTAAAAGAAATGAGCTATCAGGCCATGAAAAGACATGAGGGAAACTTAAAGGCAAGAAGCCAATCTGTATGATTCTAACTATATGGCATGCTGGAAAAGGCAAAATTTGGGGAAGAGTAAGATCAGGGTTTGCCAGGGATAGGAAGGTGAGGAGGGATGAATAGGAAGAGCACATAGTATTCTTAAGGTAATGGAACTACTCTCTATACTATAATGGTGGTTTTTCTCATTTTCTCATTATACTATAATGGTGGTATTTGTCCAAAGATATGAAATAATGAGTGGGCTCTAATGTAAACTATGGACCTGAGATGATTGTGATGTGTCAAGGTAGGTTGATCACTTGTAACAAACTTACTACTTTGATGGAAGATGTTGACAATGAGGGAAGATTTGCATGAGTGAGGGTAGGAGTAATATGGAAAATCTCTGTACCCTCCTCTCACTTTTGTTGTGAATCTAAAAGTGCTCTTAAAAAATAAAACACTGGGGGATGCCCGGGTGGCTCAGTCATTTAATTGTCTGCCTTTGGCTCAGGTCATTATTCCAGGGTCCTGGGATCAAGTCCCATATCCGGCTCCTTTCTCAGTGGGGAGCTTGCTTCTCCCTCTGTCTGCTACTACTCCTGCTTGTGTGCTCTCTCTCTCTCTATCTCTGATAAATAAATAAATGAATGAATAAATAAAATCTTAAAAAAATATATTGGGACTCCTGGATGTCTCAGTTAGTTAAGCATCTACCTCTGGCTTAGGTTCTGCCATTGAACCCTACATCAGGCTCCCTGCTCAATGGGGAGTCTGCTTTTTCCTCTCCCTCTGCCCTTCACCCTACTCATGCTTGCTCTCTCTCTCTCTCAAATTAAAAAAAAAAAAAAAAAAACTTGAAAAAAATCTTAATAGTAAAAGTGTATTAGTCACTTAGTGACAAAGCTAAGGAGGAAGGTAGGAGCTGGGTTGAGAAGAGTATGGTATATTATGGTTAGAAGGTTGGGCTTTTTCCTTTCAGGACCCAGATAAGGAAACTGAGAAGGATAACGACAGATAGGGTTTTCATTTTCTTTTTTAATCTATTTGTGTAGTGTTTTAAAAGGAAAAATCATTCCAGGGGCCTGGGTGACTTGGTTGGTTAAGCATTTGCCTTCAGTGTAGGTCATGATCCCAGGGCCCTGGATTGAGTCCTGTGGTGGGCTCCGTGCTCAGCAGGGAGTCTCCTTCTCCCTCTCCCTCTGCTCTTTACCATGCTCATGCTCATTCTCTCTCACTCTCTCTCACAAATAAATAAATAACATCTAAAAAAGAAAAGAAAATGAAAGGAAAATCACTGAAATAACAACATAATGAAATACGTAGGAAATGAGGATCCTCAAATGACCTGGAAAGCAGTCTATTAAGACAGAAAGTAATTGAAGAGTAATACAATATGGACTAGAACTAAGACATAGGTAGTAAACATGGGAGAAAAATTGGCTATTTAGAGATTTTTATGAAAGAATCAATTGCACATGGTCAGAGGGGGTGACTCCATGTCTGTAATATGACTTATAGACTGGAAATAGAAGAATTTAGAAGGAAATGAGGTGCTTTGTGGTAGGAGATGAGTGGAGGTTTAGAAACACAGAGTTGAGGGTACTGTCAGGCAGTTAGGTGAATAGGAAACAGGGAGAAATTGTAATTATCATTAGACAATTAGCTTTACTTTCAAATGTAAAGATTTATGCTCAGGGAGGAAAAAAGCTTTATTTAATTAAAAAGCTAGTAACTCTCAGAGGTGAATGAACCTGGCTGTGTTTAATTCCTAAGTTTTTCTGCACCACTTTGCTTTCAAGGTATTACATCTAAGAACAAACCTGATTATGAATTGGCTAATTGCATTTGGGTGAAGGTGGATTGTTTAGGGGCCTGTCTCCTAACTAGAGTCTTATATAGAGAGAATAATGCAAATGTCAGATTTTTAATATTTTCTCATCAGGTATACACATATTATACAAGATATGTGGATGGTACGATGACAGACATTAGGGAAACACATCCTTGGAAATATATTGCCATTTGAGACTTAACATAGTGGTAAAGCTGTCTCCTGGAAGGTGGAGAAAAGAATTAGAATATCCCAGGGCAGGTACAACCAGAAATACAGGCTAGTTCTTGACATCAATGATATTTTCAAGAGGGAGGAGTACTCAGGTCATTTCTGTCATGGTATTAGGCAGTTCTCTTTGTTTGCATAGGGCTTGAGTGTCAGTCATGGGGATAGACGTGGTTATAGGTAGCTCAAAGCTCTTGTCTTACTCCTTTCCTATCTCCCTCCCTTCCTATCTAGCTTTCCTCCTTCCTTACCTTCCTTACTTTCTTTGCTTCCTATTTTCATTTTTCCTTCTACAAATACCATAATTTAGTGTGTGATGCACTTGGAATATGATAAAGAACAAGGGGGTCATGGCATTGCTACCTTGGAGCTTACATTTTTATGCAGAAAGTTTAAAAATAAAATTAATTCACTTAGTGGTAAATGCTATAAAAATCAAAAGTATAGGATCAAGTCAGATTTCTTTTTCATAGGAGTTCAAGGCAAAGGTTTTTGAGGGTTGATATTTAAACCAAGTCTTAAAGAATGAAAATTAGCAATTGGACACTCATGCAAGATTTCAAAAATTTTTAAGAGGACCCTCAAGGCACCTACTTGTTCAGGCCTGAAATGATGGCTCCCCTATTCCTCTCTTCTTTCACAAAACCCATCAGGGAGTTGCTATCAGTCTAGGATCTAAGCAGGAAAATAATAACCATTATATTTACTTAGAGGAAAGGGAATTTGACCAGGAATTGATGACATTGCTGAGAGATAAACAGAAAGCCAAAGAAAACACTCCATTGGCAACCTGGGAAAACAGAAAGCTACTACCATACTTAGGCTGGTAGGAGAAAGCTGGGATCATTCTGCAGGGATGAAGCCCTGGAAGAGATACACAGCAGCCTCTGAGGATGGAGCTGGGAGGCTGAGAGGTATCATATAAAACACCACCTGCTCTGTTTCATTCCTTTCAGATCTCTCACTTGTGCCTCTCATTGGTTGAGAATACAGATGACAATGAAGTTTGCTGAGATAACCTCTCAATATGAAGCAGAACAGTGCAAGTTTGAGGAGTGACTCTGAGGACAAAGTTCTTGTCTCTCACAGTTTTATCTCAAAATAATATGCCAAGCTAGTCCACTTCTCTCCGATTTCTAAACCACCACAACCACCATCATCATCATCATCATCATCATCATCATCACAACAGTTTCCTAACTCCCCTCCTTCATTGAGTCTGATGCCCTGATAATGAAGTCTCCACAGAGCAATTAGGATGGATGGTTGGATGAATGGATGGATGGATGAATGGATGGATGGACAGATAGATGACATCATTGAAAGGTGAGGGAGGGTGGTATAATTCAATATTCTGTATGGTTCGCCTACTTACCAGCTTTCCTCTGACAAAATCACAGATTTCTCTGGACCTTTACTTTGTATTGATAAAATTCCCACAACAACTATCTCACAGGAATGATAGAATTACAATCTTAGGTAGATAAAAGTGTTTCATAAACTGAACACACAAGGAGGCACTTTGAAAAAACTCACAACTATTGGCCCTGGGAGAATCTATGGGTTTGAATCCTCATTTTGGATAATTGTTACCCTGAATTCCCTTTCTGACATACTGTTTATATCCATATCCAGTAGCTCTGATGGGGAAGGCACAGTCTCTCAATTTTTCCTCTGTTGGGCATTCTTCCTCCTAGTCATTTTGATGAGAGGCGGTTGAGGAGATGTGTAGCTGAATATAACAGCTGTGATCCAGGCTTCATTCTGACTTTTACTATTTACTTTCTTAACCTTTCTGAGCCTCAGCTTTTTCATGTTTACCGTGTGTCATTCACTACCTTTTGAACCCAGCTTGACTTCAGAACTTGGTCTGAGAAATAGAAAATGATGGAGGAGAAATTAGGTTTCCTCTGAGGCTGAGCCTTAAGAAGATATGGAACTTCTGTACCCTCTTGGAGCCCTGCCCTGAGCTTGCCATGTGAGAAAGCTGGTCTAGCCAACTGGAGGGTGAGAGACCACATAGAGGAGAATGGAAATGCCTCAGCAGCACCACCATCCATTACTAGACATGCGAAAGAGGATCTAGAATCTTCTAGAATAGCCAGTCATTCAGATACGTGTAATACAAGAATGAATCCAGGTGAAACCAGTGGAAGATCTAGCCACCCTACATAGTCAGGATAAATAACAAATTGCTATTTGTAGCCACTAAGTCTTGGGAGTGATTCATTATAAACAATAGTTAAAACAGTGTGCATATGTATCAAATGGTTGAAGTTATTATTAAGAAAGCACTATTAAAAACGCTGTTATTATTAATGCTACTATTGACATAATAATAGCATTATCGTATCATAAACTTCAAAGTAAAGGTATCATTATGTCTTAAGATCTATTTCAAATGCATATGGCTTAAATTATGACTTCAACATTATATTGAAGGCAGGATGCCATTGCAGTTCTCAGCCTCTCTTCCCTTCCAGTCTGTAGCATGTTATCTCATTCATAGTGGGTACACATACATATTATTTGACTTAAAGGAATATAAAAAAAGCGTACTTCTCAGCAACTAAAATCTATTTTCTTTCCAACATTGGCAAACATTTCATGGACCATACTTTGATTTAACCTATTAAGAAAGAATTCAGGTGGTATAAGCCCCCTTGCTTATGTTTGGACCAAAGAATGGAACAGTCAATTGAATGCTATTTTAAAGGACAAAGTTTGACCCCGCTTGCTCTGTGACCATCTCTTGTTCTTCTGTGGAAGAAAGCTTTTTGAAAGTCTTCTGTAGAGCCAAACTTAGAGCACTCTTATCTGAAAGGAGCTGCTTGTCTCCATCTATGACTCAGATTATTTCTTTGCATATTAAATTACAAGAGACTGTTCCAGCTGGATCCATCAATGTATTTATAACTCAGCCACACAATTTTCCTCCAGGCGGAAAACTTGGCAAACACACTCCCAGCCTGGCTGCGACTTTCAAAGATGAGAACAGGAAAATAATCGTGGCAGTTTTTATATCAAACTTCTTGTCTAAATTCTGAATATAAAGGGAGAATTTCAATCCCCCCGCACACTACAAGTCACCATTTCCACCAAAAGAGTCAGTGAGTAGGGCAGTTGAGGAATTCATGAAGAGTCAATATAATTTATTCTGCCTGTTTAGGATCTTGTTCTCAAGGAATGATCTTAGGGTAACTATAGTGAGAATGCCCCCTGAATTTTGTGAAAGAAAGGAGCATTGTCATTCACTGATGACCTGACACAGTATCTCCTACATCATCTAGACTCTGGTGCTCAGTGCTTTGGCACACTCTCTTATTAATCAGTAAGATAGATTTGATTTTCCTCATAAAAGAAAACTTAGGGTGTGCCTGCATGGCTCAGTCTGTTAAGCGTCTGCCTTCAGGTCAGGTCATGATCTCAGGGTCCTGGGACTGAGCCCCACATCAGGCTCCCTGCCCATCTAGGAGCCTGCTTCTCCCTCTCCCTCTGCTCCCTCCCACTCCCTTATGCGCTCTCATTCTCTCTCTCTCTCTTCTCTCAAACAAATAGATGCCTTTAAGAAAAGGAGGGGGCACCTGGGTGGCTCAGTCAGGTTAAACATCTGCCTTTCACTCAGGTCATGATCCCAGGGTCCTGGGATCAAGCCCCACTTCGGGCTCCTTGCTTAATAGGGAGTCTGTTTTCCCTCTCTCTGCCTGTCAGTCCCACTGCTCGTGCTCTCCCCCCACTCTATTTCCCTGTCAGATAAAGAAATAAAATCTTTAAAAAAGAGAAAGAGAATGAGAAAACTTAGGTTGTGGCAAGTTATCATACTCAGGATCCAGATTCATCTCCTATAATTTATGTAGAGCTTTGTTTCCAAGGGCAACATATACACATATGACTTAATGTACTCTTATCTGAAATAAGTCATTTGTGTATATTTATCAGTCACATATATCTGTATTTTTTTATTTAGCAAGTGATAGAAAATCAAATTCTTAGTAGTCTAAGTAAAAAGGTGATTTGTTTAGTGCTATAACTAAGAATTCAGGGATAGATCTTTATCAGTCAGTGCTGTAATATGCTAATATCATTAAGAATCTCTCTATATTGGCCACCTAAGTGGCTCAGTTGGTTAAGTGACTGCCTTCTGCTCAGGTAATGATCCTGGAGTCCCAGGATTGAGTCCCGCATCAAGCTCCCTGCTCACTCCCCCCTTGCATACTCTCCCTCTCTCATTTTCTCTCTTAAATAAATATAATATTTTTTTAAAAAATAATCTTCCTATATTTCTCGAACCATCTTCCCCTCTCGTTGTTCCAAGATTGTCATTCTATATCTAGAAATTCTAGCACAAAAGAATCTCCTATTTCCCAATAAATTCTGTCAAAACACCTGATTGGAGGAGGGATTAGACTGAAAAGATGAACACAGATCATGTATCCTATGGCAAAATAGTAAGATCTATACATTCATATAATTGTATCAACGCTCACCTTCTGATTTTGATAATTATGCTATGACTAATTAAGATGTTTATTATTAGGGTGAGCAAGATGAGGATTATGTGGGAACCTACATTTTTAAAAACTCATTTGTTTAGAATTATTTCAAAAATTTAGAAATATAAATTGAACATAGTGGATTATATGACAGTAAAGACTTTTAAAGTATAAATATTTGTGAAAGACTTCATCTAGCAATGTCTTTCCATCATTAGAATTAGAACTGATTCGGGGTGCCTGGGTGGCTCAGCGGGTTAAAGCCTCTGCCTTCAGCTCAGGTCATGATCTGAGGGTCCTGGGATTGAGCCCTGCATTAGGCTCTCTGCTCAGCACGGAACCTGCTTCCCTTCCTCTCTCTCTGCCTGCCTCTGTGCCTACTTGTGGTCTCTGTCTGTCAAATAAATAAATAAAATCTTAAAAAAAAAAAAAAGAATTAGAACTGATACATCAGTTGAATTTGAATTGGTCTCTATGCATGGCCTTTCCAGTATCCTATTGCTTTTTTTTTTTTTAACTATTGTTTTTCTTTAGATTCACAGACCACTTCTTTGTTATAGATACTACTGATTACAGAAATATGTATTATAATTCATATTGAATATTCATCTTCCGAGCTAAATTATAAGCATCTTGTGGACCAGGTCTGTAGGTTGTCTTTAAAATCTGAGAGCCAAGCAGAGAGCCCAGTATAGAACAGAAGTTCATTAAATGTTACTGGAATACATGAGCAGGTATACTAATTTGTTCATTCATATCAGCAGCTAGGATCACACACACTATTATTTTAACTAGCTAACGGTTTGGCTTTTAAATATTTATTTTTTTTTAAGGTTTTATTTATTTATTTGAGAGAGAGAGAGACAGAGAGAGAGAATGCACACCCAAGAGCAGGGGGAGGGGGCAGAGAGAGAGAGAAGAAGACTCCCCTGCTAAGCAGGGAGCCCTGACATGGGCTGAATCCTAGGACCCTATGATCATGACCTAAGCTAAAGACATATGCTTAACTGACTGAGCCACCCAGGCAACCCTTAAATAAATATTTAAATAGAATTTTAGTTTATAGTGTTCATTTAACTCTTCCCTTTCTTAGACACCAATGCCCAATACCATGTTATAGCTCAAGAAAATATATCCTGTATCTGTTTCTGAGGAAAAAAAAAATTGAAAAAATGCTAATAGTACTGCTATTGTTACTTCTTTTTACATGTGGGGTAGGGGTTAAGGGGAAGGCACTGAGATTTCATTTATGCATTTATTCTACCAACATTTATTAAATATATTGATACATCCATTTATTCTACTGGTATTTATTAAGTGTATCAATGTTGTTTTAGGATATGGTCTACACCAGCCTATTTTAAAAGATTAGTGAATTCATTTGAAGAAGCAAGCAATTCAGTGAGGAGGAAAATCACCTTAAAGTGTAACATATCGAAAGTGAACTCATAGTTCCTACACCTCACCTCCTGCTATTGTCCCCTGCTGTCTTTGGAATGAGCCAGTTTTCAATCAGCTCTGGTGTTGTCGTATGATATACATCCATCAGCAAACATGCACTGAGCTCCTGCTGAGGACAAGTGTCATGGGATAAAATGATCTTGAAAATGCTCACCTATCTGAATATGCTTAGTGCTGATATTTCTTATACCTTATATTTTATTATTATTTTTTTTACTAATTACAGTTAAGATGGAATAAATATTAAGTATTAGGCAATGGAAATGTACCTTTTACCAAATAATGTATAATAAATTCTATTTCAGTGAAATGTGTTTACTTGTCTTACTATAGTAAGTATAATTAAAGCCCAGAGGTCTTGTACCTGGTGAAATTCAGGAAGAAGGGATCAGATATCCATTTATTGACCAAATATTACAGGCTGGAGATCCTTGTTCACCAAATGTTACAGGCTAGAGATATGGTATACTGACAGTTTTCTGTGCATCAACATAAAGGAAGTCCAAAGTAGTTTCTGAAAACACATGATAACATTATAGGAATAAAGTTCCAAGGAGTTTTTCTAGTAATAAAGTAGTTCTCCAAAGATTATAATTATTCAATTTACTGAAAATGGGAACTGACCTAATTCTTACCTGTGATGGACTGAAATGCATCCCCCAAAATCCTGTGTTAAAGTCCTAACTCCCCACATAATGGTATTTGGATATCAGGCCTTGGGGAAAGACAACAATGGACTTGTTCCCCTTCTCTTTCCCTGCCATTTGAGGATCCAGCAAGAAGATTGCTATCTACAGGCTAGATAGCTCTCTTCTAGAGAGAGCTCTCACTAGAAACTGACAACGTTGACACCTTAATCTTGGCCTTCTAGCCTCTCTAACTGTGAGAAAATACATTTCTGCTGCTTAAGCTGCCTGTCTACGGCATTTTGTTATGGCAGCCTGAGCTATGATTCTATCTTTCCTTCTCACCATATTTAATGATAGTTAGCAGTGCTGTGAACATATATTTAAGTGTGCTCACAAATATTTTTACCCTGAGTGTCCTTTGACTCTAAAGGATGCAAGATTGGGCTTGGTGGGGAACTTCAATAAGATATTGAGAGAATTGGAAATAATCAGGATTACTTCAGAGAAAGCTTCTGCTAGTACTGAAATAGGCTATACTTCAGAAAACACATAATCCAAGAATAGTGTCACCTGTTAGAAATATCCTGATCTATGTCTAAAACGTGGAGAAAGAAATGGAGTATTATACCTTCTTTTCTGATTTGTTCACTGAAGTCCAAATAGAAGTAGATTCTGCCT
This sequence comes from Enhydra lutris kenyoni, assembly GCF_002288905.1. Taxonomy (NCBI): domain Eukaryota; kingdom Metazoa; phylum Chordata; class Mammalia; order Carnivora; family Mustelidae; genus Enhydra; species Enhydra lutris. The sequence continues at coordinate 1,751,400 of NW_019154114.1, read as the reverse complement.
AAGCTTCTGCATGTCAAAAGTACTTTGTTAAAATAGTCCAGGTGGTTAGTTTAAGATGATGGAATGAGTAGTTTCTCTAAGTGATATGTTTATTCCCCTCCCATGAAATCTCTCAAAACCTATGTTGAATCTCTTGTTCAGTGCTCTAGGAAGCACTGCACCTTGACCAAACACAACGAAGAACTAAAGCTTATATGGCTAGGAAAGTTTATAATCCTCAGAGATTATGATTTTTTTTAAAGATTTTATTTATTTATTTGACAGACAGAGAACACAGGTAGGCAGAGAGGCAGGCTCCCCGCTGAGCAGAGAGCCTTATGTGGGGCTTGATCCCAGGACCCTGAGTTCATGAACTGAGCCGAAGGCTGAGGCTTAACCCACTGAGCCACCCAGGAACCCCAAAGATTATGATTTTTAATGTATTAGTATTAGTAACTGAGTTGGGACTAGATTTCTGAAAACACATAATATGGAGAATTTTAAGTGTCTCATTTACCAGGTCCATAATCTCTTAGTGATGTATACTTGATCAATTTTCATGTCTTTTAGGGAAGGGACCTCTTTAATTCCCCCATTTTTAGCTATCTTGCTCATTTCCAAACAGCAAAAAATCTGAGACAAGGTACTGTGGCCAATAAAAAAAAAAAAAAAAATTGAAATATATGACCCTTGTATATGAATAACTTGTATTTAATGGGAACAAAATAGTATGAATAGAAAATGAAATATTTAAGCCATTTGGAAGAATGACCAATGACTTTTTGCTATTATTCCTGAAGGGGTAGGGATTGTGTTGTGCCATAGTAACCTAGAAACTGAAATGAGAATTAAGAATACATACAGGGTTGTGAGCTAAGATCCATGGGTCAGAAGCAAATGGAATATTTTAGGGAAAGGAAGGCAGCTATTTCAAGCAAAGTTCCCCTATCCCTACCTACCACAAGAGAATAATGAAGGTCAGTTGGGGCCAAACTGGAAATAATTTAGCATCACTATAAGAATATAAGCAGCATTTGGGGTGCCTGGATGGCTCAGTGGGTTAAAGCCTCTGCCTTCAGCCTTGGTCATGATCCCAGGGTCCTGGGATCGAGCCCCACATCAGGCTCTCTGCTCAGCAGGGAGTCTGCTTCCTCCTCTCTCTCTCTACCTGCCTCTCCGCCTACTTGTGTTATCTCTCTATGTCAAATAAATAAATAAAATCTTAAAAAAAAAAAGAATATAAGCAGCATTCATTCATCCAGAAAACAGAATAAAATACGTTTTAGGAATACTGAGCCAGCAGCAATTTATTGTAGAGTGGAGGTACTGGGTGGGGGGGGGGGAATTAGAGATACAGAGGTAAATAATATAGGAAGATTTATAAATAATATATATATTATATATATTATATATATAAAACTTAATATATAATATGTATATTATATATATAATATAACTTAATACATAATATAATATATACTATAATATATGATATATGATATATAATATATAATGTAAATAATATAATATTATATTTTATATTATATATATCTCATATATATATTATATATATATTATAAATAATATGGGAAGATTTGCGTGAAATCCCCTCTTCTCCCATCAACATTCTCTTGCTTACAGAATTTACAGCGTAAACTGATAACCTAATAGGAAGTAAAGTGTTATTTTTGCTAGCCTAGATTAGAGAAGGCAAGTCAGGCTCCTTGCTTCAACCTTGACCTCTGTGATGGTCAATTCCACAGATGCAATTTTGGTTCTCTTTCACTGACATTTTACATCCTAAAACAGACCATGCTCCTTCCAGCAACTGTGACTTTACACATTTATACATCCATCTCTTCTCCCTGGAGCACTTTCTCTTTCTTGTTGTGAATTTTATACTCAGTTTTCAGATTTCTATGCAAATATAACTTCTTTAGAGGTATCTTTCTTATGATCCTTATACTTGGGCAAGCTTAGTCACTGCATTCATAGTTCATCTTCTTTCTGTCCCTTAGCTTATCTAATTTTATACTTACACAGTTGTTTGTGACCATATTGATTTGTGTTTATCTCCATTGAAATGTAGGCTCTTTAAAAGCATGGGAAATATCTGTAAGTGCTGGGGATGCAGTGATGGACAGAAACAAAGTATTTGACCCATATTTAGCAGTGAGTAAATATTTTTGAATTTATAAACCAGTAAGTCCTAAAATAACCAGTTCATAGCCAGAACTGCATAGTCTAGACCTACAAGTGTGTCTCTCTGAAGAGATGAAAAATGCTAAGATATTTCTCAAACAGAGTGTAAATACTGATGAGTCTTGCCAAAACAGAGAAACAAACAAACAAAACACACCAGGATTAAACCTACTTTGGTATCACTGAGAGGAAATACCCTGTGCCAAGATTTGAAATACTTTACCCTTAAAGAAACATGACACACCAAAAGTAACATTTTACTCTTTGTGCAGACAATGTCAACTTTCTGACATACAAATTTGAAATAGAGATGCACAAAGACACCAGGGAAATGCTTGGAAGCCCTGAAGTGCTGAGAATTCTTTGGGCAGACTCCTTTCCACACAGATGAACACCATGAGCTAGCTGGAAGGGGTTCAAAGAACAGCCCACAGCAGCACTCAAGTTTGCTAAAGTGACTGACTGTTGGCTTCAGCCTGGATTCCAAAGGCGACAGCTGACAAGGAAAAGAGGAAGGGAAAGCAGAGGCAGATTTGAATTGTTGCAAAAGCCTGAGGCAGCAGAAGGCAAACATCTTCTGGGGTTATCATGTGTTCCTAGTCAGTTGCACCAGAGATCTTTCTAACAGAGTAACAGCTGGTGATTGGAGCAGCCAGCTCTAAAGAAATGCCCCCTCCCCCTGCATTGTAGGATCTGAAACAATAGCGGTGACAAGAAGGGGTTGTTTGTCTTTTGATATCTCATTTATTCAACTCTGAGGGGAGGATTGTTATATTGACAGGCATTAAATAACAGTGTTTACTATCTGTCAGATATTATTCCAAGTGCTTTACTTACATTAACTAATCTAATAAGCTCAGCAATCCTGTCAGATAGGTATTATTATCAATCCCTCTTTTCAGATGGGGAATGGAGGTAGAAGCATTAAAATAATTTGTCCAAAGTTACACAGCTAGTATCAACAGTGTAGCTCCTAAGAACATGTGCTTAACTCTGGTGCTACACTGCCCCTATATTACAGTATTGCACATAGTGGTCAACATTTATTGAATATTTGCCATGAGTGCTTCACACACCTGAGAGATAACCATATGAAATCTGCAATTCAAGCTCAGGAAGAATGTTTTCCATCATGACTTGACAAATGAGAGAACTGAGGCAAAGAAAATGTTATGTTGAGAGGCAGCATGTTACAATGTAAATGATAAGGTGTAAAGTGATGAGCTCACACATAGAGGTGGATGCCCTGCCCATAAGGAGCTCATAGTTCAAGGGACCAAGGGTAGAGGAGTAATTCTAAATGATGGGAGGAAACATGTATTAGCCATCTACCCTGCTCCAGGTACTGTGCAGGGCAATTTACATATATTGTGCCATATAATGCTTATATCATATAATGCTTTTATCATGTGCAAGGTCCAATTCTAACCCAGTCTTTAATAACTATTCAGTTTTTACTATGTACATAGTTATAAACATCAATGAAGGAGCTGCAGAGTCTGCCTTAGCAAAGGTGTGTTTAACTGAGGCTTTGCATCTATTATAGCCTACGTTCTCGGGGTCAATTCCATGCCACCTGGCTAGAGTTTCTGTAGGTCTCAGACTCTAGCCAGATCCACTTCTTTAATGCTTATCTTTTCGTAGTAAGCATGCATGAGGAGCACAGTATTGATAAACAGTGTAACTGTAAACTGTTTAGAAAACAATCCATTCTGAGTGTTATTCTGAATGTTACTCAATAATTGATATAAATGACCACATGCTTCTTCCTCCCCCCTCCCCTTTTATTTTATTTTATTTTTGCAGAGTACTCTTAAAAAGGACAGATGGGAACAGATTGAGAAAAGAAAGAAAAATACATTTGCATAAAATACCAAAAAACCCCACAGACTTTTGCACTGTTTCAGATGCCTTTGTAGGCAGAAATAGTTCTTTTTAAGGATAATTATGCATATTGTAGCAATGCATGGTATGGATTTAACCTTGGCAATGAAATCATTAACTCATTGCATGGCCTTGAGTATATTCCATTACCTCTTTTGACCACAGTCTCCTTGATTTCCATTTCTTTATATAGGCCACAATGGTAAGATTTGAAAGAAACCCATTTGACCCAAGCTGAAAGAAAATAACTCCCAGGGTTCTGGAGGTTCCCCTTGCCTTGTAGGATAGATCCAAACTCTGCCACCTGAATTCCAGGACTCTGTATTGGCCCCCACTTTCTGTTTACCTGATTCTCTTCTTTCCTTACCACCATCACCACTGCTGCCATACAGCCCTAACTCTAGGCATTATGACCTATCTGGTTTTATTTTAGAAAAATGTCATATTTTTTTTCAAAATTCAGTCCCTTTTCCAGATGCTGTTTCCTCTCTGTGGTATATATTTACATACCTTTACCTCTTAAGGGGTAGCTACTGATCCCTTAAGACCTGGAACTCCTGCTTGTGAACAATGGCTTCTAGAAGGCACAATTACTGTCTTTAAAATGTATGTATTTGCCCATGTGCTAGGTGTAAAATATCTTATTTTGCAATTCCCTAATTTCTAATGAAGTTCAGCTTTTTATTATTTGGAAAATTACTGTTTTCTAAGTTAAGTCTCTCTTTGTAAGTAGAACATTGTTTATGTGTGTTTAACTTGAAGAGTTGTTTGTTCACTGAGTTAAGGGTATGTTTCTCCCTCTTATGTCTCACTTTTGAACATCTGGGTCTTTAGAATGTATTTGTCAGATGTTCAGTTATAGGATATCTTGTGTAGATTTCCATGGCAAAGACATGTGAAGTTCTGTTGGGCTTCAGGGCTTCAGCAAGAATTTGTTTTGGTGCTTGTAACTGGTGATGTGTGGGGAGCAATAGCCTTGTGAGTCTCTTGACATCTCTACCTGATAGAATTTATGAATGAATGGAGGAGTTTGGGTTTTGTTTTTCCTTTATAAGTGGAAATCATTCATGGTTCTTTTCTGTCTAGAAGAATGTATAAGGAAAGAAAATACCCACATCTCCACTACCTGTTTCTCCCTATTTGCAAAATCTACCAGATGTCATATTTCAGAAGGTAGCACCGAACCTTTACTCCTCTTCCACCCCCAGAGCATAGTTTAGTAATTTCCATAATGAAGCAGAAGGAAACGAGCAGTGTGTGTGTGCATGTATGTATGTGTGTGTGTGTGTGTGTGTGTGTGTGTGTATTTCTGTTCGCTGGGTGGAAGGGACTAGTTTATTGACGGGTTTTCTGATTGGTATGCTGTGGATCAGTTCAATCTCTGACTTCTCATCTGTATCTCTCCACACTGAAACTCAGGGTGGTTCCTTCAAATATATTTGAACAATTTGCATATCTCTCAGTGTTATTGTAAATTTGAGTCGCTCTTCCTTTCATGGGCATTTTATTGGAAAGCTTTTATGCAGTGAGAGTGAATGAGCCTTAGCTTACTGATCAGTGAGTCACATGAGTCATATCTAGCACTTAATTCTTTTAATTTATTGACACTTCCTTGAGAGCCCTAAGTCTAGCCTGCTACCTGATTATATAATAGGTGCTCAATAAAGTGTTGATCAATAAATTTATTATTCCAATGTGCATTTGGGTAATATGGAATATGCTAAATTAAAGCCTTTCTTACTTAACCCAGCTACAAGTTTAAATATAATTCTGTCCCTATGGCAATTTCTCAAAAGAGAAAGGCCATTAACTCTGCTGACATGTGTAATCTCTAACTTGACTTAGTATCCCAACCCCACATTTCTCAAATGGGCTTAGTTGATTAAATGAAACTATGTGGGACTATTTGTCTCTCTGTCTGGTAGAATTCATGACTGAGTGGCCTCCTCATATTTCAGTTCAGGCTTCAGTGGGTTTCTGAGGAAAATTGCCTTTTTTTTTTTTTTTTTTTTTGAGGCAAGAGGCTTAAATATTTCATTCTAAAAAAGTAAGAAGATGATTGAATGTACAACTTAATTGCAGTAGTTTGTATTCACTGAATATTTGAATTTCTTATTTTAAATTATCTAGTGTACTATAACTTTTCATTCACTTCCTCATACTTACTAAGCCTTAGAGAAAATACCCATACCAAGAATGACCTCAAAAATTATGTCAGAGTAGGATTAATGTTGTGATCTTTGCTTTCTTATTAATTTTCAATTTCTAAACATAGAAAAATTAGATTTCCTTTTTTAAGCTTATTTTATCTTATCAGTACTTGAAAAAAATATACTGTGATTTCCTCTGGCAGATGCACAAAGTTTAGAGCAAATGAAGGTTGTTTGAAATTGACTGATCATCATTATCATGGTCATCATTTTAAGAGGTGAAGAGAAGAAACAAAATTTCTGTCCCTCAGTTAGCTAGTTTTTCCACTAGAAGAAAAGGTATTGATTTTGATGTCTGGAAGTATATTATGTAAGTGGTATACTGGTTCATTACTTGTGTTGAGATACTGAAGCATAACTGTCAGATTCCTCTTCAAGAAAAGACTTATTGTCCATGCATGGAGTGTGGAAGCTGACAGTCTTTACCTAATAGCGTTGTCAGGGTCTGTTTCAGTATTTTCTTCCCTAGATCACACTCCCTATGTGTATTGAACAAGGCAGTGGTAAAAAGTCTGATCATTTCCATTCAATATGGGATTCCTCTGATGGTAATCTTTGGTCTAGATTTTTTCTTTGTGTTGCAAGAGACTTTGCCAGTTCTGCCTTGCAATTTGATGGTACCTCTTTCCCAATCATGCTTCTTCCCATTTCCTTTCACTGGGTGACTCTCCAGTAAACCCTTTGGACCCCTACTTTGTCTCAGCATTTGCTTCTCAGAGAATTCAACCTTTGGGCCATGTGTTAAGAGGATCAATAAGAAGGTAAACCAAATGAGTGACACATCAAGAAGAGTTAGCTTTCTGATGGAGGCATAATACTCCATAGTGTATATGGACCACATCTTCCTTATCCATTTGTCCGTTGAAGGGCATTTTGGTTCTTTCCACAGTTTGGTGACTGTGGCCATTGCTGCTATAAACATTGGGGTACAGATGGCCCTTCTTTTCACTACATCTGTATCTTTGGGGTAAATACTCAGTATCAGAAAGGATGAATACCCAACTTTTGTAGCAACATGTATGGGACTGGAAGAGATTATGCTGAGTGAAATAAGTCAAGCAGAGAGAGTCAGTTATCATATGGTTTCACTTATTTGTGGAGCATAACAAATAGCATGGAGGACAAGGGGAGATGGAGAGGAGAAGGGAGTTGAGGGAAATTGGAAGGGGAGGTGAACCATGAGAGACTATGGACTCTGAAAAACAATCTGAGGGTTTTGAAGGGGCGGGGGGTGGGAGGTTGGGGGAACCAGGTGGTGGGTATTGGAGAGGGCATGGATTGCATGGAGCACTGGGTGTGGTGCAAAAACAATGAATACTGTTATGCTGAAAATAAATTTTAAAAATTTTAAAAAAAGAGTTAGCTTTGCTTTACCTCTACACTCTTTTTTTTTTTTTTTTTAAAGATTTCATTTACTTGAGAGAGTCCTAAGTTCAAAGAAGGAGAGGTGGGGAAGATGCAGAGAGAGAGGGAGAAGCTCCCCACTGAGCAGAGAGCCCAACACAGGGCTTAATACCAGGATGCTGAGATCATGACCTGAGCCAAAGGCAGATACTTGAGTGACTGAGCCACTCAGGTGTCCCTTTGCCTCTACTTTTATATTCATATGTGCAGTGATAGTTTATGAGATTTTAAGCAGCTATTTGCCAATATGATTTGGATGTAGAAGGAAGGATGACTTTCTGTTTAGGGTTACAGTTAGGTCGGCTGTTTACTTCCAGAGAAGAGTCATGCTGGAGTGTGGAGAACAAACCTGTCTCTATCTAATAATGGTAATAAAAGAGTTCCATATTTTTGTTTTGGTTTTGTCCTGTGTGTTTGCATTTCCCTTTTCATGGTAACAAAGTATTGATATGCCAAGATAGAAATGAAGCCTTCCTGGCCCACTGGCTTCGTTAACAAAACCAGAAATAAGTCTGAGTACTGTTCATAAGAATTTCATCATCCTGCATATGCACATTATGCCTCAAAATGAGTTCATCATCATTTAGGGTCCTCCCTATAATCATTTCATTATGCAAAACATATTCGCCTAAGGACATTGTAGCTCACTGAGTTAAGACCTGACTTAGCTGTCATTATGATCATTATCATCATGTCTAACTGAGTATTTAGTATGTGGCAGTTACTGGAATGGATGTTTTATATGATCTAATTTACAACTTATAAAATTTCTATGACCTTGATATCATGATGTCCAATTTTCAGATGTGGAAACTAAGCCTGGAGAGTTTAAGTAAAAAGGCTAAGGTCACACTCTTAAAAATACCAGTTTCGCTTTGTTCATCAGGGCTGACAAACAGATTCATTTTGCCTGGATCCAAGACCATTGCTCTTTTTCTTTCATCTACGAATTCTATTAATAGGAACACAAGAAAGACTTTATAACACTTTGGATGGATTATTTTTTTTTTCCTGAAATGTCTTTCTGGCATGTATAAAGAACACAGATTTCATTGCACAGAATGTATTTTCATTTCCCTGATCAATCAGAAATGTTTAGTTCCTTTCTTTTGCTTTTTCTCATCAAGAATGCAGAAGTAACTCTGATTTTCTTTGCCAGGTATATATTGTTTTTTGGTGTAACTCTTTTCAGCAATAGCCATTTTCTATTTTCCGAGGTTATATTTTAATTAAAGTATTATAATGTTGCTGAGTGACAAGAGTGTGGACTGGAAGTATGATAGATATAGCTTTGAATCCTGGAGCTGATGCTGATACTGTGTATTTGATAATTCGTCATGTGTAAGATTCAAAAGATAACACCTACTTACAGGTTTTCTGTGATGATTAGAATGGGACCATTTGTCCAACCTGAATTTGTTTAGCCATCGTTCATTGGTGACTGTAAAGACAGATACAATCAAGTAAGTGCAAGAAAACAGACCTGCAGGTTATTAACACAGCATAAAGATACATAGTATAGGACATTGGACATGGGAAGGGCATTAGACAGGCAAAATTTTCTGGAAGATGTGATACCTGGGTCCAAATTTTAAGTATCAGGAAATATGGCTGAGTAAGAATAAAATAATAAAGACAGAGAATATCCGTCAATGTAGAGAGGAACAATAAAAGCAATAAAAAGTTGTAGAGGGGCACCTGCGTGGCTCAGATGATTAAGTGTCTGCCTTTGGCTCAGGTCACGATCTCTGGGTCCTGGAATCGAGCCCTGCATTGGGCTCCCCACTCAGCAGGGAGTCTGCTTCTCCTTCTGCCAATTCCCCCTGCTTGTGCGCCGTCTCTCTCTCTCTCTCTCTCTCTCTCTCATAAATAGAATCTTTAATAAATAAATAAATAAATAAATAGTTGTAGAGAAAACATACCAAGGTTGTTTCAGTTAGAGTAATTACCTGTTGTGGGACATAAATTATGAGGCAGTGGGTAGATGGAATTGTGCTGTTTAGATGTTCATTTGTGTGTATTCCATATCCAAACACTAGAATGGTGCCTCATACACAGTAAGTGAATAAGAAGTTACACTTCTCTATATTCTTCCTTAGACTCTTGTTTTTTGCATATTTATGTCTTCCTTTTCTCTTCTTAGTTCTTCTTAAGGACCTACCTAATTTCCTACCAGTCATCAAAGTTCACTATTTGAACTGCCGTCATTAGTTCGATTACAATCAGACATTTACTCTGTTTCTCCCCCTCCTATCCCCTGCTTTGGCCCCCAGGATGGTTTCCACAGACCCCCCCCCTCCATTTCTTTTAAGTCACATTGGCTGCCTCCTCATTTCCTATTGGGTGTGGGTCAGGTCTTAGGAAGTGATATTATGGGTTTCTCAAAAGGATTATCTAGAAAGTTCTGAGGAGAGTGGAAACAGAGTAGCAAACTTCTTTATTTTAAAATAATAAAAAGTATGAACAAGAGTTAGAATTTTTAAAAACAAAGTAACTGAATAATATATGCAAAAATAAAGTAGAAAAACAATTTAGGAAACATATCTGTTCTTTTAAAAATACATTTTTTTTTTTAAAGATTTTATTTATTTACTTGACAGAGAGAGATCACAAGTGGACAGAGAGGCAGGCAGAGAGAGAGAGAGAGGGAAGCAGGCTCCCTGCTGAGCAGAGAGCCCGATGCGGGACTTGATCCCAGGACCCTGAGATCATGACCTGAGCCGAAGGCAGCGGCTTAACCCACTGAGCCACCCAGGCGCCCCTTAAAAATACATTTTAATTGATGTTTTATTTACTTGTTCATATTTGTTTTGTACTTGTTTAAAAGTTATTTATTCAAGTATAATTAACATACAGTATTATGTTAGTTTTAGATATACAATATAATGATTCAACAATTCCATACATTTCTCAATGCTTATCTGATAAATGTACTCTTAATCCCCTTCACCTATTGCACTGTTTCTATTTTTTTGACATTTTTTGTTTGTTTGTTTGTTTCAGCTGGATTTGTTTGGGTTGATTGGAAACAAATTGGAAAATTTGTTTGGGTTGATTTGAGGGCAGGGAATCATGTCAGCCATCATTCAAATCATTTTAAAGTGATCTGTAATGTGCAAATGAGAATTTTATTTCTCCTTTACCAGTTGTTTACCTGGCAAAGGTAACTGCAAAGTAATGTCAAGGAACATTCATTTATTTTTTTGTTCCTTTACTCACTTATTCTTTCATTAATTTTACACTTTGGATTACTTAAACAGCAATTGCTGATTGAGGTCTGTGCTAGCTGTTGAGCTTATGAAGAAGACTAAAGGTTTTCTTTTCAGGAGCTTAGCATTTTCAGTGGGAAGGCAGATTCTACACAGATAATTATAGTTCAATGTAACATATAGTACTTAAGCAGAAGTAACAATTGGTTGCCCTGGGAGCATAGAAATGTGAGCCACAATCTTCATGGAAAACATCAGGATAAATAAAAATTTTCTGGGTGGGTTACAGAGGAGGAGCTTGGTGCAGAACCTCAGAAGTGTATTACATAAGTTATTACATAAAGTTATATACTGGGATATTGGATTATGGAGTGAGCAGAATGATGCTAACACCCCCCCCCCTTATTATTTCTCTCTAGTATCTTACCTCACTGAACACTTAATACGTTCTAGGCATTGAGTAAGATATCAATCAGCTCACCTTGTCCACTGCTCATGGCAGCCCTGTGGTTTACCACCATTTACCAGGTGATGCACCTGGCATAAATAGTTTGTGGCAGGCTCCAGGTCACACAAGTATTAGCAGGGATTCTGACTCACATAGTTTGAGTCTGAAGGCAAACTGGGCTTCCAGGAAAGCTAACATTCTCCAATCGCTTTGTTTTATCTAAGCTTTGAATATTAAGGCCTTTATGTAAACGGGATCATTATTGACCTTAAGCCACATACATGTCAGGTTCTGTGTTAGGTACTTCATAACACTAATAATAATAATAATAACAATAGCAATAACAGCAAAAATGGCTACCAGTAATCAATATTTTAAACAAAATAATGCTTTAATCAATACTAAAATTTAGAGTGGCTATTTTTATTTGGCAGATTAAGAAGCCTGGATTTAGCTAGATACATAATTGCCCAGCTACACAGCTTGATGGTGATAAAACAAATATGGGATCTAGGGGCACCTGGGTGGCTCAGTGGGTTAAGTCTCTGCCTTCAGCTCAGGTCATGATCTCCTGGGATCGAGCCCTGCATAGGCCTCTCTGCTCAGCGGGGAGCCTGCTTCCCCCTCCCACTCTGCCTGCCTCTCTGCCTACTTGTGAGCTCTCTCTGTCAAATAAGTAAATAAAATCTTTAAAAAAACAAATACGGGATCCAGGTTTGTTTCTAGAGACCATACCTATCCAGCCAGCCTCATCACAGGTCTCCCTCCTGCATACAATGGGCAGATAACCTCTTCACTAGTCTGCTCCCTATGCTTCCAGCACTACTGCATGAAAATCTAGAATATACCTATTCTGACAATGAAGAAATTCTGCAGTTATTCAGAGACAAGTAATAGTACAAGCTTCTGGAAAAATAATCTGAAATTGCTTACCTAGGCCCTTAGGGGGAGACACCCATTAGGCAGCAGCATCCAACAGCACTGCCATCTCCTATTGATTTGGTTACCACCATTATTCAGATAAAAAATGGCTCTAATAAAGCCCTCTCTAAGATGCATTGTATGTGTACACCTGCTCAGAAAACTCCACACATCTCCTTATAAGCCTGCCTATCATTACTTTGTTGGGCTAGGATGCTATTTTCTCTCTCAAAATATATTTTGAAGCATTTGAGTCAGGTGTGTTGGGTCCCTGTTATTCAACTGTAAAATATTATACTCACGATTAGGTTTTTTTTTCAGTCTCATTCACTTTATTGGAAGTAAAATAAATTTATATTAGGAAGAATTAAGTAATGATAATTGACATGATAAATGAGGTAAATAATTATTATAGTATGTAATATTTATTACACCTTTAATATATCAGCATTGTGCTGGCTTTGTATCATTGAATTCCTATGATAGACCTAAAGGTATGAATTATTACTTTGTTACTGTACAAATTGACAATGTAATATAACATTGTCTTAGTTTATTTTGGCTGCTGCTACAGCAGTAGCATAGACTGAGTGATTTATAGACCATAGAACTTGATCTCTCACAGTTCAGAGGATGGGAAGATGGTGAGATCTTACTTCCTGGTATATAGATGACAGTCTTCTTGTTGTGTCTTAACATGGTGGAAGGACAAGGAAACTTTCTGGTATCTCATTTGTAAGGACTGATCCCATTCATGAGGGTAAAGCCCTCCCCAGGACACCACCACTAAATATCGTAATTGGGGATTAGATGTCACCTTTTGACAATTTTGGAGAACACAAGCATTGCGTTTGTAGCAAGCAAACATACTTTAAGGTGATCTCCCCACCCCAATGAATCACAACCTTGTATAACCTTCTGTCCTTGAGTACAAGCAGAACCTGTGACTTGCCAAAGGTGAAGGGACTTTTCAGATAAAATTAAGGTCCCAAAGCATTTGCTTTTAAGTTAATCAAAAGGGAAATCATTCTGGGAGGTCTCTTCTAATTAGATTAGTCCTATAAAAGAGTGCCATCTGTTCAGCATACGAAGAAGTCCTGTTATCTCCTTGATAAGAAGTTAGCATTTCATATGGGAAGGCAGGTTCTAGACAAATAATTATAATTTATTATGATGTGTAGTGCTTAAGCAAACGTAGTGATTAATTGTCCTGGGGACACGAATATATGAGCCACAACCTGCATGGAGAATATCAATATTGAAAGATGAATACAAATGTCTGGATAGACAACAGAGGGGGATCTTGAGTCACAGGGCAGAACCTCAGAAGTGTAATGCAAACACTCTGGCCAGACCACTAGTGCTTCTTTTCTTTCTGTCACTGAATAGTATCCTGTTGTATAGCTATGTATTTTATTTATCCATTCATCCATCAATGGCCATTTGTGGTGTCTGCGTTTTTCTGGCTACTGTGACTAGTGCTACTATATATGTGTGTACATTTAACTGAATATCTGTTTTCAATTCTTTTGAATATGTAACTAAGACTGGAATTGCTGGGTCTTTTGAAAGTTCTTTCAGTGCTTACCTTTTCCAGTAGGAACTGCCACACAGTAATACATGTGTTTAAAGCCACTAAATTTGTGAAATTTAGAAATTTCATAGAAAACAAATGCTCTGAGGAGCAACAACAACAACAAAATTCACATAAAGTGCCCATGTATATATTAGTACATAGAAGATCCGAGATTTTGCCTCAGATCTATCTGACATTAGGTACAAGGTTGATAAACATATCCATATCAATTCATATTTTCAGCAAAAGTTTGCTGAGTTCCTAATATATTTCAGAGGTTTTCCCAGTTAAACCTGCTAAAACCTGTGTTTTAACAAGCTTCTGGGAGGTTCTGATGAACAGTAAAATTTGAGATCTGCTACTGTGTAAGAATAATCTAGGAATATAAGCTAAGGAAATGGTGGAAATGAACATTCCCTCCTTGGATGCACAGTTTACTGTGTGAACGGATGGATTTAAGTAGGCAGTTCCAACATCATATAATTGGCAGCTAAGGAGACAGTACAAATTATGTTCTGTTAGACTCATAGAAGAATTACACCTTCTTTGGAAACTTGTTTTTTCACAGAGAAGGTGACATGTGAGAAGGGACTTAAGAAGTAGAATTTCTGCAGTTGATGGAAAACGATAGCATTTAAGAGGATGTACATATTCTGTTTAAGTGATGGAAGCACAATGACGGATTGGGAAATGGAGGTATACAAGAGAATGGTGGGGAGGGTAGCAGAAGCTGAAATTAAACATCTGAGCACCAAGAAGTTTGTGCCTTATCTATTGCACTTAATGAACCATGAAAGAATATTTAGAAGGAATGGCATCTAATTGGATTTCATTTCAAAAGACTGAATTTGGTGAAAGATATAGAGTATGATTAGGAAGACTTTATTGTATAATTTGCTGTTTTAATGAATAGGTAACATCACTAGGCCTCAGTAATCTCTTCTCTAAAATATTAGTAGGTATTAATCCTTTCAACTCCATTAATGGAGTCTGGTTAAGGATCACTTATTTGATGACACTTTTTTTTTTTATTTTGGGGGGGAACAGCTTTAATTATAATACTGTAAGATATCACTCTCTATATTCAAAATATTCAACTCTACTTTGACCTTCTGAACTATGATTGGTTAATATTTGCTAAGTTAAGCATAATAACATTTATTGAGTTCTTTTTTTTTTTTTTAAAGATTTTATTTATTTATTTGTCAGAGAGAGAGAGGGAGAGAGAGCGAGCACAGGCAGACAGAATGGCAGGCAGAGGCAGAGGGAGAAGCAGGTTCCCTGACGAGCAAGGAGCCCGATGTGGGACTCAATCCCAGGATGCTGGGATCAAGACCTGAGCCGAAGGCAGCTGCTTAACCAACTGAGCCACCCAGGCGTCCCTTGAGTTCTTATTATTAAGAACCATTGTAAGTTCATTGTGTTACTAGATACAATTATATAAACTAATACTTCTCTAGATTTTGGATTAAGTCAGCAATTCTGTATTTCTAACAAGTTCAGGTGTGATAATGATGCCATTGGACTGAAGACCATACTTTGAGTGGCAAGCATATAAACAACTTTGTTTTGTCAATAAGAAAACAGGATCAAGAAGATAAATAATTTATTGAGATCCTGCAGCTCGACTACATAGAAGTGGTTGAGGCAGGTTCTGAAATCAGGTGTGTATCGTCAACCACGGAGGAGGCTACCAGGGTGCTGGAAGTTACAGATATTACAGCCAGCAGAGTTACTTTTGAGGAGGGGGCTCACCTATCTTAAATATGAGAATTTACTGGGAAATAGAGGGAGATGCCATTGGGTAACTTGAATACAACCTCTTAATGGATTTTTTTTTAAAAGCCCCTGCATAATTTTGAATGAATAAAGCTAGTTCTTAAAATTTATCTTTAATAAAAGTTAATTAATAGAATGTCATGATAAACTTTCAAGACTAAAAATGAGTCACCTGAGAAATATATACACCTTAATTATTATTTTATGGATAGGAAAACAGGCCTAGAGAAGAGCCCCAAGTCAAAAATATAAATCTAAGGTCAAGCTGGGCCTTAACTCATGGTGCTCCATCCATTATTGTCAGGGCTCAATTAGAGATTAAATGTAAAGATTTAAAATTGTTAGTATAAAATACAGAAAGAGGGTCCTTTCTACAGAAAGTCAAAAGTCACAGGACATTTGTACATACCCTGCATTTTTCTGTGTTTCTATATGTGTAATGTTTGTGTTTTTATGTATATGCCTTGTTTTAAAATTATGATTTCTTCTTAAAGTTAATGAAACTGTCTATGAACAGCTTGATAAAAAAAAAGTACTAAATATTGAAAATTTTCTGGCTTAATTTTGGTGCATGCTAAGGAGACTATTATGCCACAATACGAGTCTATGTTGGAGTTGGGAAAGGGATTGATATTCATTCTTCCACATAAAAATACCCAATTGGGTGTTGGTGATATTGGCAGATCTCACCAAAGAATCATGATGATTTCAAGCTTAACTTTTTTCTTTGCCATTATTTTCTGGTTTATTAACATACTCAGAGGGGAAATTGGCAAATTCACTGAGTGCCAGAAGACTCATGGGTGACTGTCAAATGTTGATGTTGCTTTTTGAGTCAGAGGGGTCCCTGCAATCTCTTCTGAAACTCCACTGATGCGCTGAAATAGAGAATACCTTAGCATAAGTCAGGGCAGCCAAGATGAAAGTTTCTTGAACTTTGTCTTGTTTTTAAGATTTGCTTTTCACTAAACGTACAACCATTAGAGATCACTCTTGAGTCATAGCTGAGCTAATGGAACATGGCAAAGAGCAGAGTGCTTCTTCTGGCTTTTCATTTTCAGGAGCACTGTCAGAGTTAATCTTTAAGCAGAAAAAGCACATGACTTCAATTAGTTTCAAGTGATAGCAGTCTGGAAAGTAATTTATCTGATACCTTAAAGACTCAAATTATTTTTATGTACCACAACCATGGAAACAGAAGAAACCACTAACTTTATCACCATCTTTTATGTATCTCTATAGCTATAGTCAGGAAGATATACACATAATACCCACAATTTGTTGAAGAAATGACAAGGTCCAGGGCATCTTGATGATCCTGACAATTTATGTTAAGTTATTTTGAGATTCTCTTTCTTGGAGAACTATTTTTAGTGTAGATAACTGGATACAGACAACTAGAAATTCAATAATACTGTTATTTTGGGAGATGGATAAAATAAAAGGGGTAAAGAAGATGTTGATACATACCTCAGTCATATGCTTCTTCTATTCCTTGCCCCTTATTCCATTATACAGAAGTAACATAGAGAAGTTCTCAGTTAATAGTGTTCAACAGAAAACTTTATGATTACAGTTCAGCCTCCCCAGTCTTCCATGATAAGACTACATAATTCAAGACTTTAGTATGCTGGTGGGTTCACCCCACAAATAGGGGCACAGACAAGGTATCCAGCATTCCATCAGCCTTGAGTTTTCTTTTAAACTACCCTCCATTATGGATTCTTCTTTTGGTTTGTTAGACCTTTCCATGTAACTTTCTTGGACAAACTCACATATTGTGTATCTATGTTGAATGAACTGGTCTCCTAGAATCAATTTGTCAGCCTTAACCCATGGTTATACCTTACTCCTTTCTGGGGAAAAATATTTCTCATAAGGATTCCTTCCCTGGTCCATCTGTTCTCAACTTTTCCAGTGGACACACACCCCACAGGTGAAGCTTAATATCCCAGACTCAAATACCCCTCTAACTCATTATTGCTCTCCCACCCCTTTTTTTTTTGGTCACAAAAAGAAGGCAAAACCCTAGACCTGATTTTTAATTACCAATTATTCTCTTTATTTAAAATATTCTCTTGTGTGACCTTGGGAAAATAAACTTATCTCTGAGTCCCATTGCCACTTATTTCTAAAGGGCAATGACTGAAAATGTTGCTCTCACAAGTCTCTGTATCACCATCAAATTATAGTTCTAAGCAAGTAAAGATGAAATATGGTGTACATTACTAGAGTCAGGGAATGTCAAACCTAGAAACCAAAATACCTTCAAGGAGTCAGTCTGAAGCTGATAAGATTAGACATTTCCCAATTTCCATAATCAATAATCAAAAAAATCAATCAAAATGCAACACTGCCCTCCCTACTCCCTTCTCATCTATCTGTAGCATTCCCTTAGTAGAAAAACTAAGGGAGCCCCAGCTATTTGTCTTTTGATGTAGAGCTGTGCAGAAGATGTCTCTCCGGCCACTACACTGTTAGAGTCCTTAAATATAAAGTTCTTTGGATCATCGAGATGACATAGATAATTAATTCAGAAGGATCCTCATGAGAAATATATGCATAAGGTAGAAGAAGCTCGACAATATGCTTCTAAGAAGTTTCATTGTCAAAGTAAAAAAGTGATAGAACCACAGGAATTTTTCAACATTTTCATTTGGTAAGGGAGCATAGTCTCTGCGGTATTTACTAGTCTGTGAATCTGTGCTAGTAATAATTACTAAATGTTTCTGATATGAATATCCCATAGAAATTAAGAGAATTAAATATGGCTTATTGGCTTTACTTTTCTCTCAGATCACTTACTTTTGAAACCAGGAGCCATCCTCAATCCCTATCTTTTTCTTCACCATTCCATCCAGTCAGCTACCAAGACCTAAATGTTTTATCTCACATATTTGAACTCTCATGACAGCTCCCTTGCCAATGTTTTTCTTCAGGTCTCACCAAAGCTTTCTTGAATTGTTGAGAATTATTGAACTGTTGAGTAATTATTGTATTTACTCTTCTTCCTATCTTTCACTTTAATCTCCTTAGTCTGTCATATGCTGCTAGAATTATGTTCATTACATTACATATCTGATATCACCCCTGCCTAAAAATTTTCAATGGATATATATGGTTCATACCTGGGTCTATTAAATATTCTCTCTGCCTTTGCATTCTCCTATTGAAACATCCCCATAACACTTGCCTTCCTCTAAAATATTTGAGAAATATGCTCTTCAGTATAAGCATCATGTATTTCCATTATCTCTTTGCTTCAGTACATATTGTTTCATAAGTATGTAATGTGTTTTATGCTTGCTAAATCCTTACTTTTCTTTAAATCTCTGTCCTATCTGTTAACATAGTTGTCAGGTCTTCAGGTTGCAGTTGCGTACTCTGTAACACAATAATAACCTGTTGATATATCTGCTACTGTTTATAATACTGGCTACTATATTAGTCTATGAGACCCCACCTAATTTAACTTACAACCCTAGGGCCTGTACTGTACCAGCAATATTTCAAGTGCTAAATAAATTGTGTATGTAAAAGGAGATGGACTTGGAGAAACCATTTGAAAGAGCAAGAAGAATCCACGTGGTAGAATTTCACATAACAGAAGAGTAATGCATTGATCTAGTTCTGTGTCGTCTTTTCTAGAGGATGTTCAAGAGTATTGCCAGAAGTTGCATTTGAACTATATCCAGGCTCATTGCAGGATCCATATTTTAGAATATTTTTTTGAAGGAGGTAGCAATTTCCTTGCCCCAAATCATTTTAAACTTCCCTTTTGTGGGCACCTGTGGCTCAGTTAAGTGTCTACCTTTGGTTCAGGTCATGATCTGAGGTCCTGGGATGGAACCCTCGATGTCAAGTTTCCTGTTCAGCAGGACATCTTCTTCTCCCTCTCTCTCTGTTCCTTCCCCCTGCTCTTGCACATGCTCTCTCTCTCTCTCTCTCGCTCTCTCTCTCTCTCTCAAATAAGTAAATAAATAAATCTTTAAAGAAATAAAATAGAAGAAATAGACTTCCCTTTCTTTTCCACCATGGACGAACAAAGCTTACTTGTCAAGGGATAGAAAATGGAGAAGGTAATTGTTGTTGCATCAGAGAAGCATCTACATAAACAAACACAGATCCAGACACAGAAAACTTGGATGAGGGAAGTAGAGGAGAATCTCATACCCATAAGAGGCACTTTGCAGAGCTCATTGGAAAGAAAGAAAATAAGATTTTGTAGAAATCAATTAAAACTAAGTAGTCAGGGGCGCCTGGGTGGCTCAGTGGGTTGAAGCCTCTGCCTTCGGCTCAGGTCATGATCCCAGGGTCCTGGGATCGAGCCCCACATCGGGCTGTCTGCTTGGCGGGGAGCCTGCTTCCTCCTCTCTCTCTGCCTGCCTCTCTGCCTACTTGTGATCTCTGTCTGTCAAATAAATGAATAAAATCTTAAAAAAAAAAAAAACTCAGTAGTCAGTATCTTTTTTTTTTTTTTTTTAAAGATTTTAGTCATCTATTTGAGAGAGAGTGAGTGCGCATCCACAAGTGGGGGTGATGTGGTTTTAGAATATAGGTGAGGTTCAAAGGGGTGAGGTCCAGAGCCAACAACTAAGAAAGAATTCTTGAGACATCTTTGGTGCAAAAGGTGGCTTTATTAAATCACAGGAACAGGACGGGCAGAAAGAACTGCTGTGATGGGGTTGTGAGAGGGGAGATAGGGAAAAGGGAGGTTTTCAAAAGAACTTTCATATGCTAAACACTCACAGAATACTGGAGGCCTTACCATTGTCAAATTAAGGTCGGTTCCCCCCCGCCCCCCAGCAAGGTATTAACATTAAGATAGTTGGAGCTTCTGGGAGAAAAGTCACACAAATCCCACCCAAGAGTCCTTGGGGGGAGGTTTCAGGGTGCCCCCTTGTTCTTTGTCCTCAGCAAGACTTCTGCTCCCTCATCAGGGCCAGGGGTAGAGGGAGAAGGAAAAGGGGAAGCAGACTCCCCACTGAGGGTGGAGCCCCCAGAGGGCTTGATCCTTGGACCCCCGAGATCATGACTTGAGCCAAAGTAGACACTTCACTGACTAAGCCACCCAGGCACCCCCAGAATATTCTTATAACAAGGCCAGTGTATTAGGGTTTTTCAAAAAAGCAGAACCAATAGAAAATGAATCTAACTTCCTTTATGTATATTTATACATATAAATGTTTCTCAAATATTTGGTTACATGTATTACATTATTACATTTAATTTCTACATTATATTACATTATTATATTATAACATATTTATACATTTATAAAATAAATAATAAATATATTTGTTTATATGTATATATATTTTTTTGTTTGTTTTTTGTTTTTTTTGTTTTTGTAATTTTTTTTTTAATTTTATTTTTTATAAACATATATTTTTATCCCCAGGGGTACAGGTCTGTGAATCACCAGGTTTACACACTTCACAGCACTCATCATAGCACATACCCTCCCCAATGTCCATGAAGAATTGGCTTATGTGGAGGCTGTGAAATCCCAAGATCTTTTGTCTGCAGCTAGAGATCCAGGAAAACTGGTGGTTTAGTTCTAGTGTGAGAGCAAAAACCTGAGCACTTACTAGCAGATGGTGCAAGTCCTAGTCCATGGACAGAAGACCAGTACCCTGGTTCAAGTGTCAGGTAGAAAGAGTGAATTTTTCCTTCCTTTGTCATCTTGTCCTATTCAGTCCCTCAGTGAATAGATGGGTTGCTGCCCACTAACACTTAGTCTCCCAGTTCAAATGCTGATCTCAATATTTAAATTGTTTCTAGAGGTACAGGAATTGTATATGAAGAATGATTCTTAAAGTTCATATGTCACTAGGAATCACCTAGATTTGTTTAAAAATACAAACGCCTGGTGGCTCATTTGGTTAGTTAAGCATCTGACTCTTGATTTAGACTCAGGTCATGATCTCAGGGTTGTGAAATGGAGCCCTGAGTTGGGTGTGGAGCCTGCCTAAGATTCTCTCTCCCTCCCTCCCTCTGGCCCTTCTCCCCTTCTTGCTCACTCACACTCTCAAAATAAATAAATAAAGAAAATAAAAAATGGAAATGCAAACACCCTAGCCAAACCACTAGAGACTCAGATGTTAGCTTGTGGTAGGCAAATGTTGGCTGCTTTGTCACTTTTTAGTTTCCTCTTCCTTTAGCAATGCTCCCTATAGTTAATTTTTTTTTTAAGATTTTATTTATTTGTCAGAGAGAGAGGGAGAGAGAGTGAGCACAGGCAGACAGAATGGCAGGCAGAGGCAGAGGGAGAAGCAGGCTCCCCGCCGAGCAAGGAGCCCGATGTGGGACTCAATCCCAGGACGCTGGGATCATGACCTGAGCCAAAGGCAGCTGCTTAACCAACTGAGCCACCCAGGCGTCCCCCTATAGTTAATTTTAAGGGACCAACCTTACCCTCAGCCATGCAGCTTGTTTGTAATTGACCTCATAGTTATTTCTACACTGGTTCATGGATGGATACACATCTCTAATATGGAGCAATGCTCACACTGGAAAATAACTTTACTTGCTTTTTCACTGAAACCCTCTGCTCTTTGAATGATGAGATCTGGAATTCTTGCAGATGAAATCTGGATATCTTATAGCCACTTGTGAGGAGTTGACCTGAGGGTAAAACCATGTACATGAGCTTACTATGTGCATTTAGAATGAAAAATAATATATAGGATACATTTATGTTGAACATTTTAAGAATACATACATTTTACAATGAGCAGTATACCCAAATTCCCTTAATTTATTCTAAAGTGTATCTTACACTGCTATCATTTGATGTTAGAGTAGAAGGAAAGAAAAAAAAAGTACATATGTGCTGTGACTAAAACCCTCAAAATAGTTTATATTATGTTAGTACTTGACACTGTGCTTATGCTTATGTTGAAAAAATATGTTTGTGCCTATCAAATGTGTTTTATTTTTTAACACATTTTCATATACATCAAAGTAGGATTTTGAACTAATGTTCATTACTGGGATTGAATCCCTGAGTTCAATTCCACTTTATATCTCAATCTGAAGAAATATTGAGCTTAAACAAGTCAGGATTCAGAGGTCAATCATTCTATTAAAATGAAAAGTACAAAATAATCTCTTCTGTGCATGATCCAATGATATTAACCTAGTATTGGTATAATTGACGTTTTGGTACAATTTTAAACATCTTTTATTGCTGATAGGCAAATATTGCAATAAACTGAGAGGACCTTATTTAAACATATTATCAAAATTGTAAAGACATTTGTGACCTCAATTCAACCAGTACTAAATCAACCAATTCTAAAATAACCAGTTCTCTTTCACATTTAGTAATCTTAATTATTAAATCTGGTAATTTCTAGATATCCCTATGAATTTATTTGAAAATAGGTCCATTAATAAAATAAGATTTTATTGTACTACAGATATTCTATAAAATGCAGGCATATTCTGTGCTGTGCTGTGGAGACAAAAAAAAAAAAAAAAGAAAAAACAGAGAGAGAGAGGTAGAGAGAGAGAGAGAAGTAACCTGTAATGGGGACTGCAATTAAGAAGAATATCATTTTTGACTATCTGATATATGCAAGTTGCTAGTAAGATGTATAGCCACCATATGCATTACAGTTTGTTTATAAGGCACAATTGATTCCAAGTTTTAAAGGACCAAGTTATAAACAAACTTTTCTCACATGATGTATAATTCAAGGAGCTTTACTGGGAAAGATTTGGCATACAGTAGTCTCAAGAAAGGCTGAATAATCTATCCCTCATGGTTTTTTGCTTCCTTGACAAATCTTCACAAAATCTGCAAAGGGTCAGTGAACTGGGAGTCATTTTTATGACCGTTAATATTAGGTCTCCCACCTCAACTCCCAGAGATGTTCCTGAATATTCATTCCCTCAAGCAATAACTCCTATTTGTTTGTATTTATTATTTATTTATTTTACTCTTGGAAGCTGGGCAATGCAGCAAAAAGCTATTCCTCACTGTCACGCACATCACATAGACAAGACTCTACTGGCAGTCCAAGATAAGTAATATCTGTTGGAAGAGAGTCAAAGATGTAAATCCTCTCTGTGCTTATGTGCTGTAGACTGCTTTAGCATGAGAGTGTATGGATGCTAGAGAAGTTGATTTTTTCCAACTGACTTAGAAACTTCAAAACCACAGTGTTGGCGAGGATGTAGGGAGGTGATATCAGGGGTGGGAGGGGGGATTACCGCAGAGAAGACAAGAAGACTGTTTCCTTCATAGAATCAATGTGATGTAGGGACTCTAGCAGCAAACTTGATTCAGAAGTTATCAGTTCTTTTTTGATCCTTCTATTTGGTTATATGACTTTAGATAAATCACTGAAGTAAGTGTGTAGTCCTTGGTGTCCTCATTTGTAAGGTAGAAATCATTACCTATGGAACCTGCTTCAGAGGGGTGTACATTCTAAAGGTTCAATTTTATAGATACAGCTTGCATTGCTACAGCTCTGCCTCTGGCCATAATTCCTCTCCAAATGGTGTGTTTCTTTTCTTCTTATATTAGGATGTACATGGAAGGCAACTCTCAGAGCTATCCCTCTTGCAGTATAAAAAGACAAAATATAAGAGGAAAGAATAGTGTTGGTGCTGTGAAGATTAGTTTTATTATCTTTACCCAGGAGTTAAGAGCAAGTGGCAGCCAGAGTGGTTTGTGGTGAAATACTTGGACTCTGTAATCAGATAGACCTAGCTTTGACATTGAATAAGTTACCACCTTGTTAAGCTTCATTGGAATTCTTCTGTAGAACAAGTGTGATGATAGCCATCTATATCCTAGTGGTAGTGTATTAAATGAGATTATTTTTGACCCCAGGTCTGATATAGAAATGCTATCAAAGTTTTGTCGTTGTTGATCTTCTGTTGTTTTTGTTGTTATGCTTATCTGTTATTACCAGGAGTATTGTTAACTTATATTTAATAAGTACTGTGTACACTTACCCAAAAGAGCTCTATAGAGTTGTCCAGGTGAGAAGCAACCCAATAACATGTCAACATCAACAATTAGATATTCTTATCTTTTGGTTTGGGGCTTATATTTGGAAGTTCTTTTTGTTTTGTCTGTTCATCATGGTCTAATTCATAGGGACTACCTCTTCCAATAGAGAGTCACATGAGTACTTCATGCCTTACTTTCAGCTATTTTGGAGGATAATTAAAAGTTTCTTTGAAGCATCTTATTCACCCAGGCTTTACAAAGTGAAATCTTATGTGTGCCACCTTGTTTGCATTTTAAGTCGGGTAATCAACCCCAAATATACCTTTAACATGCGGTGATGTAGTATGGGCATGAAGGTAGAAATGTGCCTTTACTTACTTAGTTTAGGGCTCTAATTTATCTATTTATAAATATACAAATTAATAAAATCTATAAATAGATATAAATATATCTAATTAATTATTTAGTTCAGGGTTCAGCCCAATAGAAGATTCTGCCCAATAGAAAATTCCCCTTTTTATGCTCCATGACTGTGGACGATCCTATTATGTAGTTCCTAGAGCTAAGAGGTGAGAGTACTGCCTTGGAAGGGGCTAAGGAGCTCTGGAATATGTCATAGTAAAAGTTTGATGATGGGACTCCGTTCGTACTCTCTGTTTAATTTATTTCTTTTTAAAAGACCACCCCAAGAGGACAAAATTTGGCTCTTAGGGACAAAACATCTTAGATATTAGGAGGTCCTATGGTCCTCCCTAGGGCCAAAGAAGGGACTCTTACTTAGGTAATGAAAATAGGGTTGATAAATACTGCCCTAAGACTACTAAAGTCTTCAAAATGTTTCATCTGTACTATCTTATCCAAACATACTATTTGAAAACAGCTGAGAGAAAAGTGCATGGTAATCTGTTAGGGACTGAATTGTGTCCCTGCAAAATTCATATGTGGAAGCCTTAAACTTCAGTGCTTTAGAATGTGACTGTATTTGGAGATAGGGCTTTTAAAGCACTGTTTAAAGTTAAATTACTTCTTAAGAGTAGGGCCCTAACTCAAAAGAACGGATGTCCTTTTTTTTTTTTTTAAGGTTTTATTTATTTATTTGACAGAGAGAGATCACAAGTAGGCAGAGAGGAAAGCGGAGAATGAGGGGGAAGTAGGCTCCCCGCTGAGCAGAGAGTCCGATGTGCGGCTCGATCCCAAGACCCTGAGATCATGACCTGAGCTGAAGGCAGAGGCTTTAACCCACTAAGCCACCCAGGTGCCCCATGGGTATCCTTTTAAGAAGAGAAAGAGATACTAGGAATATGCATTCACAGAGAAAAGGTCATGTGAGGGCGGAAGGATAAGGTGGCTATCTGTAGGCCAAGGAGAGAGGGCCCAAGAAAAGCCAAACCTTCCAACACCTTAATCTTTGACTTGCAGCCTCCAGAATTGTGAGAAAATAAAATTTAGTTGTTTAAGTCACCCAATGTGGCATTTTGTTATGGCAGCCATATCAAATAATACAGAGCCAAAATACCAGTTTTATATTAAACATTGCCAGGAAATCGACTTTCTAATATTGAAACTCAGAAGCAGCCAGGCCAATCCACCTAGTCCCAAGAAGTGATGTAAAACTGCCTACTTCCCTGTGAAAAGGCCTCATTGTAGAAATTTTAGTAGGGCACAGAAGGAAAAAGGGTATGCTGTATGTAGTAAGGACTAAAATAACTTTCAGGAGGTATGTGGCTAAAGTGACTGGGTTGTGTATGTCCCATTTCCTCTTCTATATGCATCGGTCAGATTAAGTAAGTTCTCTACTCATGCAAAGTAGTGAATGAGGAATAGAAAGAGGTCAGAAACTACAGGAGCTCCCTTCACAAGAAAGAAACAGTGACCATCTCTATCACCAGTCTAGTAACTATCTCAGAGGTAAGGCTCATTAGTATTCTCTACATAAATCTGAAACAACTAAACCCAAGCACTGGGGGATCAGGAGGAATTAGCTTTTTTACAAATTTACCTGTGTTGCTGGAAATAAACAGCCATGTAAAAGACTGAGTCATAGACTAAAACTCAGCTAGGTTAAAACGAATAATGAGTGAGATAATAATGCTGCTGCTGCTACTACTACTACTAATAATAATAATCTCAACTACTACACACTTATTATACATTCTTTAATGTAGTTTATACCATAACTCTATTGTAGGTGATATTATTATTTATATTTTAGACATGAGGAAACTGAGACTCAAAGAGATTAATTAACTTTCCTATGATCACTCAACTAGTATTTAAGGAAGCCTGAATGAACATACCTAGGAGCAGGGAAATAAAAGACAACATTCTGCCTCCCTTATTTTTGACTGGCTGGAGCTTGACTTTACCTGGATGGACTTCTATAGAGTCTGTAGCTGGAATATAACTGTTACTGTCAAAGGGAACCAAGACCTCAGAGTCAGGGAAGCAAAACTAGAAAAACAATCAAGAGACTGGGAGAAATCAATCTGTGAAATTATTGAATTGAAGGCATCTGAGGTAGATAAGGCATAGAAGTATGGAGACAAGGATTTTGAATCTGGAAGGTAAGAGAAATTATCCTATGATGACAAGAGTGGATAGCTTATCAATGGTGATTTCTTAAAATTGGGGCTGGTGATCATTACTTTTCTGACATTCATGGATAGAAGATGGAGGAGACTCATCAGGGAGTCAGAGGCTAATTAAAAAGAGAAGGAACCAAGGGAAACCTAAAGTCACATAAAAGCAAAAGAGTACGGTGAGATTATGGGCATAATGGGATTGCTTAAACATAGAAGGGCCCTCATCATAGCCAGGATAGTTCTGAACACCTGGTAGTTTGACCTGAAAGAATGATAATGTCAGTTTCAGCAATAATTTATTTTTATACCGTACTTTTATTTATCATCCTTATAACCATACCATGAAATATAAAAATAATCATGAATGTATTTTATAAGAAAATAAGCTGAGAAGTGACTCATCTGAGGTTATACAATAAGTAAGTAAAGCCATGTCTCTGATCTAAGAAATATATAACAAAAACAAAACAAAAAAACTGGGGTGCTCCTGTGTTAGGTACCTGCCAGTCACTGTTGCTTCCCATTTTCTTTTCTTTTCTTTTTTTTTTTTTAAAGATTTTATTTATTTATTTGACAGAGAGAGAGATCACAAGTAGGCAGACAGGCAGGCAGAGAGAGAGGGGGAAGCAGGTTCCGTGCTGAGCAGAGAGCCCGATGCAGGGCTCAATCACAGGACCCTGAGATCATGACCTGAGCCGAAGGTAGTGGCTTAACCCACTGCGCCACCCAGGCGCCCTGCTTCCCATTTTCTTATAAAATAATGGGCCTGAGGCTGATCTATGGCTATACCTGAATGATTAGGTTAACATGACTCGTTGTAAAGGACAAAATCTGGCAAGGACCCTTCTTCTTTGATTTCATTTTTCTCTCGAGGAAAAAGACAGCATCAACTTGTAAGATGTTAATTAAGGCAAAATGAGATAATGAACTTACATGTGTCTTTCCCAAAAGAGAAACATCATACTTTTGACTGGACAATAGTATGAAAGGCTTTATCAATGACTTTGAAGCTTAGCTGTGCCATTTTGAATTGAGAGTCCTGACAAAAACAATTGGACCAACAGCCACAAACATTCCAAGGAAGAGTGTTACATATTCTGTGACCTGAGATTCCATTCTCTAATGGGATATGCAATGAGTTAGCCAAGGACTTGATTCTCAATCAGCTCATGATCCAGGGATATTTATGTAAAAACATCTGGGTCATGTTGCAGCCATGATGTATCATTCCCAGATATTTGCAGAATATCATTGGGAGCATCTTTTGCACTATTGATAAAGAAGCAGCCTGGTTCTTTTATTTTTTTAAAGGTTCTTATTTATGTGTTAGAGAGCATGAGTGGGGGGGGGGTAGGGCAAAAGAGAGGGACAAGCAGTATCCCCACTGAGGCAGGAGCTTAACTGAGCCACCCAGGGGCCCAAGAGCTAGTCCTTTTCTGATTCTATTCTTACTGCACTTTAATTTGTGGGAAAGGCAGAATGCCTCCCATACCAAGGAAGACTGTTGCAATGTATATGCATGACATTTGATATTCAAACCTCCACCACTGTTCTCAATTGTAACTGTACTGAGTCTTCCTGCCTCAGAGTTGCTTAAGGATCAAGACCAAAAAGGCAAAAAAAAAAAAAAAAAAAAAAGACAAATTTTCAAAAGGAAGTTGACCTCTTGAAAAGTATGTTCTTAACCATTAGCCTACCTGCCTCTTCCTACCGCTCCTAATAACTCTTGCCCCAATCTACCCAAGACAGTCTTCATTTTAATTAAGGTGGGGGAGGAAGGTGAAAGGAAGAAGAGGAAAGAGAGGAAGAGGGAAAGCGAAGGGAAACAAAAAAGCTTATGCTAGAATTCTAGAAGATCATTAAGGTTTATATGCATATAATGGTCAAATATGAGTGCTCCATAAGAAATCTGAAGGGGAGAGTGTCTGAGAAGCATCTTTTTTTTTCTCTGACTGGCTTTTTACCTATTGATTTAGGTATAGGCTAACATGCACTGTTGACCATTTGCTTGGACTTCTACCTACAGAAACATCCCTTATACTGTATAGTCCTGGCTTCCCTGACTTCTGTTTATTGTGAAATATCTTCCACAGTGGTTATTGGATAAATCACTGGACTTTTCTTGGCTCACCACATTTACAGATTTTATTTACTATTTCAGCTACTTTATTACCACATATTTTGTGCCCCAGTCTATGTTATACAACTATTTGCCCAATATTTTGGTTCATACAGTTCTCTTCTGTTGCATTAGAAAGTTCACATTTATTTTCTAGATATAAATGTATACATATATTTCCCTCATATAATTGTCACTGATATGCATCAAATTCTCCTCTGTCAAGAAAAAATGCAATATTTTTAAAAACATCTTGAACTAGTAGCAGAGAATTAAAATACTGTTTTAAGATGAGATTGAGATTCTCCCCACCCCTCCCAATAAAACCTCTCCATTTCATCAATTGACCCAGCAAGAGAGCCCATCTATATTTTCTTGGATTTTCTTGGATAAGATAAAATTTTTAGACTTTCCCAGTATGTGATTTTTTTTTTTCCAAACAATTCAAGGAGGGAGTAGATTTATGTTTAGTACCCTTCTATTGTCCTTCTGTTTTTCTATTTATATGAGTAACTTAGTCTGGTTTATTTTTGTTTTTGTTTTGTTTTATTTTCCTTTTTCCCTACCTCTTCTTCAGTTAAATTTCCTTTGGATGTAATAACCTTTTCTCTCCTCACTACCTCAACAGTCCTTACCAAATACTCTCTACGCATAGCTGTTCATTTTCAATGTCCCTCTGAAAGTTTAAATGTCACATTTGCATTTCATTCAATGTTTAAAATACAAGAAGCTGAAAATGAAAAGAAACCATAGGAGAGGGCCTTTCAGTGAATGGAAAATAGTAATAAATCCAGTGTTCTGACCTCAGTTATGGGTGTTCAACCTTGAAGGCCCCTTTCATTTATCCTGCTCAGTGGGAAATGCTGACACAATCCCCTCAGTGGACCCTACACTTATCTCTCTCTGTTCCCAGCTGAGTTTCTGGTGTGAAATGATCACAGTGTTGAGTCATTTGCTCTCAGTTTATCTTTGTATTCCCTAAGATGAAGACTTGTAGCAAATCAAAACCTAAATCTTTCTGTGATTGCACTGGACTTTAAAACTGTAAGGCTAATAAGGGCATTGATAGTAGACTTGATTCAGGGAGAAACATTTCTGCATTTCAAAAGCAGATACATTGCAATGGATAGTGTAGCAGTTTTCTTAGCCTTCTCATGGAATTGGAAAAATTATTTGTCATTGAAAAATAACAAGCCAGCATTGAGAAGAAAGCAGGTTGCTTCACAGACAAGACTTTACAAAGAATGTGTCTTTAGAGGCAGGTAAACCTGGATTCAAATATTGTTTCTATCACTTGGTGGCAGAGTGACTTTGGGATGCAGCTTTTCTGAGCCACAGAAAAGCTGTAGAACAGTCCTATTTGTCTGTAGAACAGTGGTGGAAATACCTGCTTCCAGCTTTGTTGTAAGGATCAAATGATAGGGCATATGTAAGTTATCCTAAACCACATTGGGTAATTGTTAAAAGTAAGCGAATTGTAGCTATTGCTATTTTTACAAATAGTACTGTTTACTAGTATTAGTGAGGCAATGTCTTTTTTGCCTCTGCTTCTGTCTCTGAGAGTCATTCAAATGAAATCTTGTTCCATGGAAGTATCAACTTTGCAGGATATGTATATTTTAATATATATAATTTATATATATTCTTAAGTATATTTATATGCATTTATATAGGCATATATTATATATGTGTATGTATATATATATGTATATATATTCTTAAGTGGACTCAGGCTCAGAAAAGCTTCAGGGAGTAAAGGTAATTGAGTATTTCAACAAGTATTGATTGGAGGCCTAGTCCATATCTCATATTGTTCTATAAGTTGCGTATTCAATAACAAACAAGGAAGATGAACTTTCTAGAACTTATATTCTAGGGGAGAAAGACAGAAAAAAAATACACCATCAAATCAGATAATCTCACAGAGTGGTATGTGTTATATAGGAAGTAAAATAGAAGCATTGGACTGTTGGGGGAGATAATCTGGATTGTGTGGTCAGGGACAGGAGCAGTTTCACACTTGAGATGATTATGAGTTTATTTCTCAATTACAAGTAAGATCCAGTCATGGGAAGACCTGGGATATAAGAAAATAGTATTTTGGACTAACAAGGAAAGCCATTAAGCTGGCACTAGAAAGAAGACCAATGAGTCTGAGGACTACTGGCTTGGGCAAAAGGGATAGGGTATTGAGGTGAAGAGGAGTAATAGAGTAACACTGTGTCCACTTTTCTATGCCACAATAAGGGATTTGTATTGTTTTACTTGGAGAAGTGGGTAAAGGGCATCAGTGTGAGACTGTGAGTTGACTCTTGCTGATGACCAGTTGTGACGTGATAATGGCTTGGAGCAGGTGGTGTCTAGTAGTGTAGATGGGAAATACTGCATAGATCAGAATAAATTTTGGAACTAGAGCTGATACATTTTATTTTATGGAGGTGAGCAATAGGGAAAGAGAAAAAAGAATTATTTTTTCCTAAATTATTTCTAGTTACAGCAATAAATGAGACAGATGTGTAATCTCCAGGAAAAAAAAATAAATTCCGGTAATTATAAAATTACATCTGGATATGGAATTAGAATATTGGGAGTTGAATACCAACTATCAATTTATTATGTGGCCATAAGCAAATAATATAATCTGCTAACTTCCATCTTCTGTAAAATGATAATAAAACTGTATTTATGTGTCTGAAAGAGGTATTTTGAAAGCCAAATAAAATAAAATCACTGTAACTTTATGGTAAAATATTACTGAGTGTTCAGTATATGCAATGCATTGCACTGAATGCTTTCATTTTATTCCTTAAACATTCATTACTAGTCTCACTTTACAGGCGATGAAATTTAGGAACAAAGAGATTTAAAAATGTATCCATAGTCCAAATGACAGAGTACAGAGTTAGGTCCCATGCAGCCTTGAATCCAGGATTTGTATCATTAAGTGTTACCTAAAAGGCTGCCTATTAAGTCCCATAAAGGCTACTGATGCCTGGTAAATCCTATAAAGGTTCCTGAAGTTTACTCATGTAAACCATCTTTAATATTATTAGGAATGATAAAAGGGGGAAAACATGTTTTTATGGGGAAAATTTTAAAAATAAGAAGATAAACTATGAGTAAAAGTTCAACTTCTGCTGAAACAGGGCTACTTTGTAATGGGAAAGAAAACTGGAATGAAATTATGTGATAAGTTATCTTAATCCTTTCAATAAGAAAAAAAGATTTAGTCTGACAGCAGTGACAGTATCTGATGCTTATTTGCTATCTCTTACAGCAACTAGCATCTGGTAATAGGTCCCTAAATAGGTGTTTAGTAAACTCCTACAGAATACCTAAATAGATCTGTGGGGCAATAGTCTGTTTATTTCTCTAGTATAAATTTATGAAGGTGAAGCCCTTGTCTTTTTTTTTTCTTTTCTTGTCTTATTTTGCTTTCTCTCACAGTGTTTAGAATACTAGAGGTTCATTGAATTTATTTTTTATCAAATAAAATAAGCTCTTGCTGCTAGGCACTAATGAGAAGAAACATGAGCACAGATGGTACAAAAGTGCCAATAAGTCAATGACTATTTTCGTCACTATCCTGAGGCAAAGCAATCATCAAATTGTTGAAGCCTGGGGTCCAACTTTGGTCTGGGAGAAAAAAAAAAAAAAAAAAAAAAGGTTTATTCTCATCTTTCTGTTGTTAGTTTGTTTTCATTTCCTAATTGGTTAAACTTTTGCTTAAAAACCTAAGATTCCAGAGCACATGGAACCTTGGAGATTTCACAATTTACATAATGGATTTTATGTCTAGCCACATCTTATGTTCTATCCTGTGGCTGAGCTTTGAAAATAGTCAGAGATATCCCAGAGATGTCAGGATATTACATTGGACAGTTGGGGAATAAAGTTACCATCCTCCCTGCCCACAACCAGACAGTCCTATTTGTCCTATTTCCCTAGTATATGACCTTATTACTTATTTTATTTTATCTGCATTAGTATTTTTCACTTTTATGTCTTTCTTATTTTATTTGCACCTAACATGTGTATCCCTCCTGTGCTCTATATATTCCAGAAGTGTAGAACTATGTGTGTTATACTACAAATCACCCTTTAGAAAAGTGTCGGTGGCAACATATACTTATTAATTAAATGAGAGGTACCTATGCTGCTGGGCAATTATACACATTTCCTGTCAGAGAAGAGTCTGAGTCTCAAAAAACGATGAGAAGTTGCAAGTTGATGCATTGGGGGATGAATCAACCATTTATTTCTACACAAATTACCTCTAAACTCATTGTTTTATAACAATATGACCATCTTTCAATTCTTGAGGAATTTGGGGACCATTGGCTGGTGGTTCCAGTTGGGGACTGCTAATATGGTATAGTCAGACGGGGGCTGAAGGTGGAAGAGTAAGCAATTAGAGCAGATAGGGGCCAGCTGGCTGGTTTGTCTCTTTTTATGTAGTCTCAGGTATTCTCAACGTGAATCTCAGCATGGGCTAGTTTGAGCTTCCTCACAGTACAGTGGCCTCAGAGCAGTCATAATGATTCCATGGAGATTTCGTTCTCTTTCTGAGTCTTCTAGAAAATCAGGCAGGAGCTGCATCACCTTTATGACCTACACTTAGAAGTTACATAATACCATGTCTACCATACTCCTCAGCTGACTGTTGACTAAGGTCAGTCAGAATCAAAGGGAAGGTTTAAAAGCCCACCTTTGATGGGAGGAGTGTCAAAGAATTTATAGGCATGTTTTAAAGTTACTGCAGTGGGTTATATAAAGTATATATTTTTCTTTTGGAGATTTTTCTGAAATCTCTATGACTGTATTCTCCCCTCTTCTATTCACATGGCAGTATCTGTGCTGTTAGGGAAACACAATTCATCAAACAAAAATTACCCTTTTTTGTAGTAGGAAGGAAGCCAGTTTCCATGGGTTTCTCTGTGAAGAGGAGAGGGAATTTGGAAATATGTCTGATGTCTTACTTGTTTTCCTCTTCTTTTGCCCGCAAACCCTTAGGCTGGAGACTCCATCAGGCTGGTTATTTCAGGGGAGGCACAAATTCGCAGAACTATATGAGCTGGTTGGTAGAATGGGAAAGCCTCTCTGGGAAGCCCATTGTGAGTGGGAGAAGACAGATGTGTTAGCAGCTGTTCTGGTAGATAATGAGTCAGCTCCCAGTGCACGTGGATAATCTGCAAGACAGCTAATCCATTCACAGATAATCAAGAATTGACCATATGCCACAGCTGGACTGTGTGTGAAGGCAGCACATAAGGAAAGAGGAAAAACAGGAATTTTCAGGAATTTGACTGTTAAATAAATAAATAAATAAATTATGGATAATAATTCTGGCCCATTCACATTTGTAGTATTTGTATTTATCAAAGCATTAACACAATCTCCCTTTAATTTTCTTTTTTGTGAAATAGGCAAGGTAGTTCTATTTCCTATTTTTTTTTTTAAATAAAATGCTTAACAAAGAAGGGAAGGAAAAAGAGAAGAAGGCTAACGTGTACCGCTCACTAACCCCATGTTAGGCATAAGACACGCCCAGAACTACAAAAATAATTAGTGATGTGACAGAGAGAATATTGGTATTTTAACTAGCAGTCTATTTTCATGGACCAAAATATTATCTATTGCAAATCCAATTAAACACGCCTTTTAGTTGTAAGCATTTTTCACTTTGTGTATCTGCAAGTCAGAAAAATATATGCTGACCTCATAGAATCTGTCTATCTTTACTCTGTCTCAGGACTGAGTTTCATTTTGTGGTTATCTTATGGGCATTTGCATATAAAACTTATAATTCCTCGGTCTCATCCAGAGTGCTTGTGAAAAATTCAGATTCCCAGAACGTCCTCCCTAGGGATCTTGATTCAATTAGCTGTGAGAGCGACCAGAGACCTTCACCTTTAAACAAATACTTTCAGTCAGTGGGGCTCTGAGAAAACATTTTGAGAAATACTGTTCTAGAGCATGTTTCTCAGCCTGGGGTGATTTTGCCCCACAGGGGTTATTTGGCAATGTCTGGAAATATTTTTAGTTATCATTTTCAGGGAATGGGTGGAACTGATACCTAGTAGGTAGAGGTTAGGGGTGATGGTAAATTCCTAGTGTAATTAGGGCAGCTTCCATAACAAATCTGGCCCCAAGTATCAATAGTGCTTTGGTTGAGAAATCTTGCTGTAGAGGAAGTGCAAAAGTCAGTCACATGGAAACACAGTGGTTTAATCACTAATGTGTGTGTGTGTATATACATACACACACACACACACGTATTTATACACATACATATATGCATATATTTTATAGATACACATATATTTATTAAACACATATATATTCATACATATACATATATAAAATATTTAATATTAAAGATCATTTGCCTCTATAAACTTCTTTAACCTTTATAGGACTTATTAAGAGACATTTAAGGGAATGATTCATGGCATAAACTGTTTTCAAGAATGCATGGAAACTATATATATGGAGACAAAGAATTTATTCCTAGAGCATATACAAACAAAGATTTTTTCTGAACAAATAAGGTGAGATTAATTTCCTTTTTTTAGCAAAAGCATGTGTGATATGTCAAGAATTTTATCTGCTTCTATTCATGCTTTATTTGTTGGGTATTTTTAACTATAGGACAGAAAATGGAATATGCTTTTTATATGAAAAATAATTTTGAATTCTGTAAGTTTGGACAACTGATTCCAAGTTCAGTTCCTCAGTCTACAGCCATAAACTGGATAATAACTTATAAGACTGAAAAAGTGTAAAATGTGTCTTCAATAAAGAAACAATCACATATTTAGAAAAAAATCAGTTTGAAGTATTCCCATATAAATTTGACTGATTTGAAATTCTACTACCTGGGGCTGTACCCCAATAGACATAAGCTTTTCTGACATGTTCTCATTCCTTTTTAATTTTAGTAAAATGGTAAGATTCTACCATTCTACTGGGAAGAATAGGAGATTTTCAAAAATGGGACTTCCTAAGAAATCTAATGAAAATAGTTATTTATAAGAGGGAAAAGAAAAAGAACTGTATTATCTCAGTGCTCATTTTTTTTTCAACTATTACCTATCCTTGCTACCCAGACTTTATTCTTTTTCTTGGAGTACTACATTCCATGTATCCACTGGCTATCTCCTTTGGATATCTCACAGTAAAAAATGACAGTCCATCATTCCCCTACCTCCTGCCTTATATGCCTTTCTGCTAAGCACCAGGCTGATATATAGACATTCATATTAGAGCTATTCTAGTTACACTAACATTCAAACCCTGTGAGGTTTATACAAATGAGCAACTCATGGGTCACTTCTGAAGTGTGTTTATCTCAATAGTCCATTTAACCATTTATTCTATTATTTATTTATTTATTTATTTATTTTTAAGATTTTATTTATTTATTTGTCAGAGAGAGAGAGGGAGAGAGAGCAAGCACAGGCAGACAGAATGGCAGGTAGAGGGAGAAGCAGGCTCCCTGATGAGCAAGGAGCCCGATGTGGGACCCGATCCCAGGACGCTGGGATCATGACCTGAGCCGAAGGCAGCTGCCCAACCAACTGAGCCACCCAGGCGTCCCTCTATTATTATTTATTGAGTGAATAGTATGTGTAGACTTTCTTCTGTATGCTATGAATGAAGAATGAACAACAGGATAACATTCTGATCTTCCTCCAGCTTATTAGTGAGCAAGAAAGTAGATAAATAAACAAAGATGTATGTATTTTATGCAAATGTAACAGGATAATGGGAAGGAGAGATTCAGAGAGGTGGTTTTCCTATGTAGAATGGTCAGAGGAGGCAAAAACTGAGTTTATTTTTCTGTGAAGAACTATAGTTCTTCCATGATTCTTTATTACTCCACTATTTTACTCTTCCAGTGTGACTCTCTTTCCATATTACAAAGCACCTTAAACACAAATATAGAAGAACTTCCAAAGCCAAGCCATTAGAATTGCTGTAACAATTTTAGATTGGTCAAGAGAAGGTGGCCCATTTAAGGCAGGTGAGACTTTGGTGTCCACTCACCTTGCAGAGACCACTCTCTGGTTATTTTATTCTGTCTACACAGAGTTAGGTTCAATTATCTTATATTATTATCCAAGTCAACATGATATTATGATGTAGTAAAGTGAAAATTTACAGTTTAAAATAAAAGTGCCTTGATTTGAAATTTTGACCCTATTACTATGCATAATTTTTGGCATGTTATTTACCCTTCCTGAATCCCCTGTTATTTATTTATAAAATGAAGATAATACTGATGGTACCTATTCCCATCCCTAGTTGCATTTCATACAGCTATAGTATGTCTATGGATTTCCTTCCATCCTTTGCCTGTAAGTTATCAGCCTTCTTTGCTATAAATTTATTTATCAGCTGTTGATTCTCAAATATTATCTCCAGCATGGATCCTCAACATCAGCTGCAGGTCCGTGTGTGACTTTATCTATGTGGGTATATAAATATAAAAATGCCTAGTTGGCATCTGCCCTTGGATTTCTTTTTTCTTTTTCTTTTTTTTTTTTTTAAAGATTTTATTTATTTATTTGACACAGAGAGATCACAAGTAGGCAGAGAGGCAGGCAGAGAGAGAGAGGGAAGCAGGCTTCCCGCCGAGCAGAGAGCCCGATGCAGGACTCGATCCCAGGACCCTGAGATCATGACCCGAGCCGAAGGCAGCAGCTTAACCCACTGAGCCACCCAGGCGCCCCTGCCCTTGGATTTCTGACAGCAATGCCGAACCTAACACATTCAAAACAGAACACTTAATCCTCCCTTCAGTTTTTATTTCCTTAAAGCTGTCATCTCTACAAAGCATCTACATATGAGTCAAGTATTTGTAGGCACTTGAGACCCTCAGCTGGTCTTTAAACCCTCAAATCTCATGTTATCATCACATGGGCTATTGGTAGAACCTTATATCTGATAGCCTCACTGCCATCATTGCCCCTTTTCGGTTCAGTACTGCATACAGAAAATGGAATCATCTGAAACTAAAAACAGTAATAGTTAATCCTTTGGCATTTGTTTTACAACTAAATTCAGAATTTTCACATGACCTCAGAAGCCCCATCTTATCTACCTTCTCATTTCCTGCTACTTTTCTTACAGCTCCTCATTCCTCACATGGGCCATCTCCCAGGCATTTCACACCTGCTATTTCCTCTGTCTGGAATATTTTTCTTTCCTGTTCTTTGTGACAAACTGATTCTTCATATCAAATGCTCCTTCCACAGAGAGATCTCCCCATTAATTCCCTCCACCTCCATTTAGGTTAGGCTCCCTTGTTATAAAACTATTTTTTTTTCACATAGTTTAACTTAGATATAAATATTTTGTTACATATGTGATTTTTAAGGTTAAAGTCTATTTCTTCCATGAGCACATGTAATTGCTAAAGAGAGAGGGTGAATTGGTTTGTTCACTGCTCTTTTTCACACCAGATACACTGGTTGGCATATTATATGATTCAACAAATATTTTTGATAAAATGAGTGTATAATAAATCCTCACTAAATCTCATTATTACTTTGAGCAAAATTGATGTCTTATAATACAAAAACGTTTAGTTTATTTTAAAAGTAGCTTCAGTACATGGTAATGATTTCAAATTCTCCTCAATTTTATAAATAATCAGTCATATAATTCATTGCTTGTTTCATTTACCAAGTTTATTTTGAGTCTTACTAA
Organism: Enhydra lutris kenyoni; assembly: GCF_002288905.1. Classification (NCBI taxonomy): domain Eukaryota; kingdom Metazoa; phylum Chordata; class Mammalia; order Carnivora; family Mustelidae; genus Enhydra; species Enhydra lutris. The sequence goes on along the minus strand of NW_019154114.1, from coordinate 1,712,405 downwards.
GCCTCAAGCATTGTGTTCAGCACAGAAAGAATCAAATATTGAAGAATATTGCTATTGCCCTGGCTTGAAGTATATTAAATTTGTTTGTGGTGTTAATCTTTATCAATCAAAGACACCAACTAAAATATCCAGTCATAATAAAAAGAAAAGATGTTTACAGGAAAAGATATTTCTAGAGGAAATAAAAGGAGTTTCTCAGTGCAATATTCTTAACTATCCAAGGGCAAATCTGAGGCTTGGAGAAAATTCTAGCGGAGAGAGCAAGACAAAGGTCACTAAGTTATTTTAATTAAAGTGATTCATTTGAGGACAAAGGGGCAAATTCTATGGAAGACAGAGCCCCGGATTTCAACTCCTGCTGTCAGTGGTAGATTCCACCTCAGAATGAGAAGGGGCAATTCATATTCTAAGCTAAAAGCAAATAACTTTAATTAAGCCTGGCTCATGGGTCCAAGCTTGGGAGACCTTTTTAATAAAAGAGATCGCATGAATGAAGAAAATTTTATTCGCAACCTCACCAGGCTATTTCCCCCGTCCTTTTGAACTGCCTTTGACAGTTTCTTCAACATATTTGAGGATGAGAAGAGATGAAAGAAAAGCAGTTCTGAACTGTGGCTTCAAATTTATGAAATGGGAATTGGTGGTGGTGCTACAGACACTTCATCAGCAATATTCAAGATTCAGAATAAGGCAATTTAAAAGTCTTACCATCTATAATACTTCTCAATACAAGAATAATGTTTTGTCCTTTTGTGCAACAAATCACCTCAGCAAATAGTTACAAGCATATATTGTGTAACTGGCACTGTTCTAGATTTGGAGTGGAAACAGAATACAAAACAGGGCAAAAAAATATGGAGTTACATTATAATGGATAAATATGCCATATATAATACTAAGTATGTAGTATATCAGATAACTTAAAGTACAAAGTAAAAACAAGTATTTAAAATAAAAGGTGAAGGGAAAAGTCATGCTGGGCATGAGTGGATAGTTGAGAACCTGCACTAAAACCCTATTAGTGATGGGCTTCTCTGGAATGGTGTAGTCAGAAATCAATAAATATTGTGACTTCCTTTCTTCTATTGAGCTTCACCATTAGGTTGACCTGTTAGAAAATCCCTCTACTTGTATTTTTACAAGACCTATAATTCTAAGAGTTTAAGTATGTGTTAAGGACAGAGTCTACTGTTGCATCTGGGACAGAGTCTACTGTTGCATCTGGAACAGAGTAAAACAAATTTGGTCCAACATTCAGTGCTTGTCTGAAACATTATTTTCAATGATTAAGCTGACCAGCCACAGAATCAACAAGAAAGTCCTACTGGAAGGGGAAAAAAAAAAAAAAAAGAAGTCATACTGAATATATTGAACCATTGAATATAAATATTGAGCTATAATGTTCCCTTCATTATTAAAATGCAGACACATACTTATCTAGCAACATTATATTTCCATTATTCAAGGTGCATGTGATTCAAAGATACATGTGCAGGTCCACTAGAGTTCCCTGGAAATACACACACACACACATACACACTCTGCAATGAATTGCATGGTCATGTTCCCTACAAATTTATATGTTGAAAGCTAATTGCCAATATAATGGTATTTGGATGGGGTGGGTCTTTGGGAGGTTATTAGGTCATGAGAGTAGAGACCTCAGGGGTTAGATTAGTACTTTATAAAAGAGGTCCCAGGGAGTGCCTTCATCCCTTTTGCCATGTGAGTTCACAGTGAGAAGTGACTATCAACTAGGAAGCAGATTCTCATGAACTGAAGCTTCTGGCAGCTTGAACTTGGAATTCCCATCCTCTAGAACTGTGAGAAATAAATCTCTCTCTTTTTTTTTTTAATAAATCTCTTTTTTTAAGCCCCCCAGACTGTGGTATTTTTGTGACAGCAGCCCAAACAAAGATACCCCCTTATTATTAAAAGGAGCATGATTGTGTACAGTGGGAAAGCACTGTACTTGGGGATAAAGAATCTAAGATCAAACACTGGTCCACTATAGATGAGCTGGTGACTTTTACAAGCATAAATTTCTCCTCTATCAAATGGGAATAATGATACCAGCCTCAGTTACTTGTGAAATAACAAAATTACTTTGAAACTTACGCCATAAATGCTACTGGAATTGCAGTGTTGCTGGTGAGTATAATTTTTAAAATATCATGGCCAGTTCTGAGTAAAGTGTTAGAAATCACATCCCTGACTCCAAGAATGGAATATAATATGGTGTCAGGAGCAGAAAATATGTGGTTAAATTGTATGCTGTGGTACATCTTTTTAATTAAAAAACAATTGATTTGTTTTCAGTTTCACTAATCATCTGTGTCAACAATTGATAAAACATAAATTATAATTTTCGTGTGTCAACATTAAACCTATGAAATCTTGTTAACAGCTGGCACAGTTGTCTCAAAATGTTAGCCTGATGGATAAATATGTACTTAAGGAGAAAGAGCATGTGTCCTTCCCAGAGCCAGGCTTCTAAATGTTACAGCAGTTCTAACATACTTTCAATTAAATAAAAATTAAAACTCAGAAAATGTCACAAAAGGGTAACCTAATATTTAATCATTAATGTGCTCATGCAAAGGGATATTTACAACTGTGCATTAAGAAGTGATCAACTTCCCTTTCCAAGTTCCACGAAACCAAGATTTAAGATAATGTTTAGATAAACTTTAGAGCAGGGTTTCTAGGTAGTCTTTGCACTGTAGACAGTCTCTGCTGATTTTCATTATAATAAAGTGCTGAGAGGTGTTAACATCGTAGTTTCCTTTTTTGTTGAACAATCAAAAATACCTTATGATTAGAGCCAGCTAAATTTTTGTCTAAGATCATAATAGACTTTCTTGTGCAAGATCACCGTATCCAAGTTATGGAAGACATTCACTGCTGAACTCATCACTTCCAAATAGAAATACCTGAGCCACCTGTGTCTAGACATTTTAAAGAAATATAGAGACATTAGAATCACTATTAGACCCTAAATGTTAATAATTCCCTCTTTACTTAAAACGTAACAGCCCAGTCCCTTATCCTTCCTCTGGTGATATTAGTACTTTTTTTCAGGCTCACTCATAGGAAGAATGGTGAACAGGGATTACTGTCTTCATTCTATGTTATAAACCAACATGTTCCTGTAGACAGCTCTTCTGTTATCAAGCAGTATTCACCACTTAAGAGCTTCATACTCCTAATTCTTTCTGCCTTCTCTCATTGCTCTTATTTGCCAATACTGTAATCACTGTGAATAAAATATCGCTATTTCCAGTACATCTATTTCCATAGAGCCAAGTGTCATCTCTAGATCTAAAACAAACTGTTCTTGTTGGGGTCTGTAAGGAAGAATAAGAAGTAAATTATCCTATGAGGAAATATTTGATTTTAAAAGGAAATAGCAAAATGTCTTTTGACATTATGTAGCTTTCTAGGTTTGTGTCATACCAAGTGCCTACATGCCACATCCCTCTGGGAAGTTCCTCTTTGGTTCTCTGTTAAGTTGGTGCAGTCCCATTAATGTTTTTCCCGTATTTCTGTATCTTAGAAATAAGAATTCAAATGATAATATAAAGTGTTTAGAATATTAATTGATAGTGCCCATTTAAGTAGACATATATTTTCAAATAACAGATGTTATATATATCATCACAAAGATGTTATAAATTGTAGATAATCACAAAAAATGTTACCCTACTTCTGAATCTTTATTAGTTTATGTATATACATAGTGAAACACTGACTGCAGAATAAAGACATAAAATTATTGCACATGTGTGTGTATATGTACCATAACAAGAAGAATATATTTGTTTTAAGTTTTTTTTTTTTTTAATTATAGGTTACATTGGCAGCAACTGCCATTTCTCCAATAGAAAGCTAATTATTTGTTCCCTCGGATTTTATTTATATCATATATGCTTCTCAGCCCTATTTTAAGATGATGGTGATAAAGTGATGGTGAAAAGTGATAAACAATGCAAAATCTTTTCTCTCATGGAGATCATGATTGAGGTCTCAATTCAGTATCTCCTAGATCTGTAAAAATAATGAAGGTTAGCACCTGATATCATTTCTTGGGGGGGAAAATCAGGTTGACAGTCAAAATTGGTACAAGGGACCCATCTTTTGACTTAAGATGTGGAATTATCTCTGGGTTAATGAAACTAATGTTTTAGAAAATATGTATTTTTTTAAATTCAGAAACGGAGATATTTTCATGGGAAGATCAGATTTTCTAATAATTATACTCATAGATAATTTTTTCATCTTTTCTTAGCTTTAAGTACTTTTTTTGAAAAAGATGAAAAGCTTGTGGGAGTCACAATTAGAGTCAATTATAGTTTGATTGACTTACATTGGCATTAAAACACCTAGAGGAGGTTATTCTTCTGTGAAGAAAAAATAAAATTCCCTGTCCTTTGTCTTTCGAATTTAGAGTTTTGCTTTTTTCATAGAAAGTGACCATGGTGCTTGACTGGACATAAGAATTAAATATATACCACTGAAATGAGACCTGAACAATTCTGAGTGAAAACTGAGAATGACAAAAGGGAGGTGGAAGGAGAGAAAGGGAAACTAAAAAGAACATATAGAAAATGGCAATTTAATAAAAATATATCTAATATATAGCCAGAATGTTTAAATTCCCAATGTAGTTCTTTATTTTCCCTGCATTTCATTATAGTTGCTATAGCATATTCTGATTATCAGGTATATATACCTTTACTGCTCATTTTCATTGTTTTCTTGGCTATTTTTGAATCTTTGCTTTCTTTATAAACTTAAGATAAATGTATCCAAAACCCCTTTACCCTTTTGGTCTTTTTGTAATTTTAACAAGAACTACAATAATTTTTTTTATTAATTTTGGAAGAATTTACATTTTTATGATATTAGGTTTTTCTGTTCAAATTGCCTTTCCATGTGTTATATTGCCTTTTTTCAAATTCATTTTATGGCTTTCTTCTATTAAGCATATCCCTACATATTTTTATTGCTATTGGGAATGGATTTTTAAATTTCCATTTTGCATATATTTTTCTGGAGGAGAGAAAAATCTACTCATTATTGTATACTTGTATTACAATCTAGTATTTATCACATTCTTTTATTAAACTTTAGTTAATATACTTAAAACCATAGTCATCACCATGTAGGGATAGTTTGACATGTTTTTTAATATGTATGCCAGTTATTTCATTTTTAATTTATTATTTCAATTGCTAAAACCTTACAGTATCCCTGTTTCTGGTTTGAACTGATAAGGTTTTAGTGTTTTGCTATTTAGTCTAATGGTTGCTGTAGCATTCACTAATCTATCCTTATTATAGTTAGGTTATTTCTTTCTCTTTTTATTTTACTTTAAAATGTTAAAATTAAGACTGGTTGCTAATTTTTTCCAGTTTTACTAAGATATAATGGACATATAACACTGTACAATCCAAAGTATACAACAGAATCATTTGATATATTTGCATATTACAAAACAATTTCTATTATAACATCCATCACCTCACATAGTTACATTTTTTCTTATAAGAACTTCTAAGATCTACTCTCTTAGCAAATCTGAAATGTACAACCAGTATTGCTAACTCTCAGCACCAGTGCTGTACATTACATGTAGTTCTTAAAGACAATTTTTACGTTGCAGTGGTGCCATCAGGTTTTTACTTTGTCTAAAAATGACGTTCTGTGGACTTTTTCTCCTTATATACTTTTCAATTAACATGTTTACTTTTATTGTTTTTCAATATATGCATGTGGAATTGGGGAGCATGAATTAATACAGGGGAGTTTTCTCAGAGAAGATTGAAAAAAAAAACAAAATAGAAGATAAATTATTAAAAAACCATTTAAGGAGCCAACAGAGATAAAATTTAGAATTGAGGTACCTCAAACAGACTGTGACTTGTCTGACATGTAAAGAAGAATATGGACCTGATCATTTTCTTTTAGGAAACTGCAAACTTCACCATATCCACACCCCCACCATCCTCACATTAAAACAGTAAGAACAAAGTGCAACCATATTTATGTGTTAGGTCATATGGTTCATATAACGTTTGACAGAGAGAAGTACTCCAAGATCTCTCATATCTGTTACATAGCAGTGGTCATTCTAAGTGCTAAGAGTTGTGTCTTAATCATAGCATATTTCCTTTCCATGATAAATGTTTTCTCTCCATTTTTTATTGCCTCTTAACATCTTTTCTCACGCCTACACATGGTTTATGAGGACAGGGATTTTCTGCCTGTATTCATCACTGTGACTTAGCATGTAGAATAATACTGATTATATAGCACTCAAAAATATTTCCAGAATTAATTAATTAATTGCAGCAAATATATCAACTGGGTGGTAAAGTGCAATTAAAGACAAATAATATTTTCAAAAAATAATTATAGTTGAATTAAGTATTGGATGAAACCACCTCAAGTAATAGTGAGTTCCAGTTGGTAGAAGTCTCCTAACAAAGGTTATTGGTAATAATTCACATTAGATTTAAGAACTAGAATGTGGTGCTAGGATCCAGGTACCAAGAAAATGGTTGGAACAAGTGATATTTTAAAAGTCCTCGCTATGCTTATTTTCTATTATTCATTTATTTTTCCAAACTTTCATATTTGTCAAACAACATACATATATACATGTGTGGATATATGCACATCTACATATGCACACACTTATCATTTTTTTCCTTTGCCCACCAATAATTTGTTCTCATTAAAATGACTTCATGGTTTTACAGAGTTTTCCAAGATTCATTTTATGTGCCACATAAATGTTTGAAACTTGGAATATGACTGCCTTTGGCTTAATTATTTTAAATCATTCTGTAACTTTTATGTAACATAATAAATGTGAACTTTATTTGCTTCTAGGGAAAAAGTTAAATTTTGCATGCATTCATAACTAACGAAAGTACAAAGTAATTAACACTTTTCAATGCTTTCTGATAAGTGCAGCCATAACATAGCAATTAAGCCCTCAAAATCCACAAAGAAGACACAGGAAATTATAGTCTTTAAATTCTATATTAAAATTTGGAAATCTGTTTTAGGTGTCTGTAGAGTATATATGTGTGTGTATTAGGTAGAGAAGAAAGTTCAATTTAGTTTAAAGTCTTAATTAGGGAACCTACAATCAGGAAGTACTGAATCAATTGTTTAAAATGTGCAATTTTGATTTGAGTGATTTTTACCAGTAAGATATGTTAGCATTCTTAATTAAATATGGAAGAACTAAAACCCTGAAAGCAATTTAACATGCATAAAATGTCCCCTCCAAAACCCATCCCACTTCTCTGTTTTAATGTGTAATCAAGAGTCAGGAAGTTTTGCAAGTACAGTAAGTATAAATTGCATCTAATTGGATATTACAAATATTTAGTCTTACTAAAAAAAAAATTGATGTTAAAATTTTTATTGTGTTTAGTATGATTTTAGGTTATCATTTATCTAAAATGTTACATGTGGTCTAGTTGGTAAATTAATAGCACAACAATAACCCTGGGCTCTGAATTTGATTGCAGTGGGAGAGTGGATCCTATGGCAAACACTGATGATTTACTCACTCATGGATTTTATTATTTACCCCCTGATCATGAGGTTAAAGTGCTATCTATTCAATTTCTCTTCATCTCTCTTATTACAGACTATAGTATGACCAAGTTGTATCATGGTAGTATGTTAAAATTACAACATTATAAAATAATAACAAAATTTTTATCAATATGATAAAATTATAATTTGAAATGCAGTTTTTTTAAGGAAATGAAAGAAGCCTATGATTTTAATGGTGATATCATAGTAAATATAGGATTTTTTTTCTTTTTAAAGTTAATTTATTTCTGGCATTATAATTTTAATTGTGTGGCCTTGAACAGTGGATAAATTTCTCTGTGCCTCAATTCCTCACCTATATACTGCAGATATTGATGATACCTTGAGTTGTAAAGAGAATAGGATATTTTAATAAAAGTACATTGTTTAGGCTGCCTGGCACTTAATAAGTTCTGAGTAAATTTTATATAATACTGGAGTTTTTTCTATATTATTTTACTCATTTTAGTAGATTCAAATGGAATTATTTCTCTCAATTATTTCTATTTCTCTAAATTATTATAATTAATCTACTAAAACGTAATCCCAGCCTTAGTCTATTTCATATATGGGAATAAGAAGAAATTTTCCCTAATGTGACAATGTGGAATGTTATCTTTTGGATGGGTTCCAAACTTTAGAATGAGGGCACCTGGGTAGCTCAGTCATTAAGCATCTGCCTTTGGCTCAGGTCATAATCCCAGTGTTTGGGGATGGAGCCCTGCATCGGGCTCCCTGCTCTACCAGGAGCCTGCTTCTCTCTCTCACGCTCCCCCTGCATGTGTTCTTTCTTTGTCTTTCTCTCTGCCAAATAAATAAATAAAATCTTTAAAAACAAACAAACAAACGAACTTTAGAATGTAATTGTTAAAGATGGCACTATATTTAAATTATAAAAAGTGTACATACACTCGATATTATATATATGTGTAGTATATATGTACATGTATATCGGTATGCATAAATGTGTATGTGTTTATAAACACATGTATATACACAGACATTATAACCTTTCCAGGACTTGTGTCTGCTGATTGGACAATTTCTTCTGCTCTCCTCCCCAGTTAAGTGGGAGGAGAAGTTGCTATGCAGGGAGAGCAGGAGAGGTACCAACACATCTTCTCAAAGGTGGTTTCTAGTAATCCATTTATGTGGAATATTGAAAAGGTCAATGTAATACAGCATGCTCTCTAATTCTTTGAAAATATGAGGCATTAAAATTCTGATGCCTCATTCAAGGTTGTAATGAGAACATAACACAAATTGAACCTATTATTTTGACAGTGATAGTAATGAGAATGGGAAATGAAATAAACTTAATGATATTGCAAGTGACTTTTTTATTTCAAAATATCCTAACTTCCTTGCTATCTGTTTTGCAAAGGGAAACCATAATATACATACACATACTAAGTTCTTTAAAATAAATGTGCCCCATGAAAGAGTAGAACAATGGGATAATTTAAACACTAAAAAAATGTTTATTGCTTGTGTAAAAACAAACTCATGGGAGACCTCTATTTTCCTCTAATGCTGATTCTCATTTTGGGGCAAATTTTTAGAGTTTTAAAAATAAAAGTAACAAGGGCTTGTATAAAACTATAGAACTTTGAGCTGTAAAAGTGAAAAATATGTTAAGTCTGTGTAAGTCAGATAAAGAAATAAATTGAGAGAAATCCTTCAATCTATGGTGATGGCAGAGATGAGAACTCCATTGTAGTTCCCATCTTGTTCCTCATTCATCTCCCTTTCCAAGTAATTGTTGGCTGTCTACCATGTGTCAGCAACCACCCTGTCTTCTTTCCATTCATAAAATTAAAAATGAATAAATAAATAAAATATAAATGCTGCTGCTTCTACAAAGAAAAAAGGAATTTTGTGAGAATTTTGCAACTTTGGAAAGGCAAAGACAATCCATTCTTCCCTTATAATGTCTTTAAGAATTATGAACTATTTGTTTTTTTCCAGAAGTGTTAGCTGAATACAGAGAAGGATATCTGCTGGTGAGTTTGATCAATGCAGAAAACAAAATTGGATTTATTTACTCCCAAAGTATACTTTAGGTTTAGACTGATGGATGTCACTAATCAAAATCAGCTGGCCTCTGCACATAGCTAAGATGCGATGAATGGCCCTAGGTATGTCTTCTGTACACCTACTTTTGTGCTTTGTAACTTTCCATTTCAGCTTAAGCCAAGGTTAAATAAGTAAACTTTTTTACTCATGAATGAGGAGGGACAATACTTCTTACTTGTTCAAATCAAAGATCCTTTTTATTCTTTTACTCTTTTCATATAAAGTCATAATTTTATTTATTGTCTTATTCTATGTATACTGGGTACCAAACTGCTGTGAACGTTGATTCAAAAAGTGAGCAAAAGCAGCCATGCTTCTTGGCTTTAGGGAGAGTAATAACAAGTAAGGCAATAAGTATTAAAGTACTACACTAATAGAAGTTAAATTATTACGGTGATAAGTGTTATACAGGAGAGTTACAAGGAATGATGAAACTATATCTTAGGGCAATTCATATACTGCTGTAAGGCTAGGACAGTGGCTGGCACATAGTGGGCCCTTCGTGAATTTGTGTTGAATGAATTTGACCTGATCAGGAATGGCCTACCTAAGGAATTCCTTCTTCAATTCTGCTCTGGGGTTGAGGGAAGTTAATGAGTGGAGAGTTTAGGGTAGGGGTTCTGTGGGTCAAGAATGGTGCTGAGTTCCAGGAAGTAAGACAAGGCCAGTGTTTCTAAGATCTAAGGAAATTACATGATAACATAAATTATACGCATGTGCGTATGTGTATATGTACATATGTATATATACACATAACACACATACATATATTGTATATACATATATATGCATACATATATTGAATATATTCATATTTATATATTCAACATAATTTTATATATAATTCAATATTCATATATTCTATATATAGAGAGAGATCTAACAAAAGATAAACTGAGGTGGGGAACTAGATAGGGATAAGATTGTATAAGGCACTGTGGGCCTATAAAAGGAGAATATCCCAAAGATAATGGGTAGCCTTTAAAGTATTCTAAATGGGGACAGGAAATGAGTGAACTCATCAGTTTTATCTATTTTTAGAAATTAATCCATGGGAATACTTTCAATCCAAATTTCTAACTCACTTAAAGTTACCACCGTTCAGTGCTAAATTGAAAAATTCTGAGGGCACCTGGATGGCTCAGTGGGTTAAAGCCTCTGCCTTCAGCTCAGGTCATGATCCCAGGGTCCTGGGATCGAGCCTGGGATTGAGCCCTGCATCGGGCTCTCTGCTCAGCGGGGAGCCTGCTTCCCCCTCTCTCTCTGCCTGCCTCTCTACCTACTTGTGATCTCTGTCTGTTAAATAAATAAATATTAGAAAAAAAAAAAGAAAAATTCTGTACCATTGGTTTTGGACATTTAGGATAGGATCTAAAGGATTAAAAGGAACCTGGGATCTCTATGTAAACTTTGCCCCAAATACGTTGAATGTAAGAAAGAGTGAAGAACTTTGAGAAGTAGGAAGTGGGGCTGGAAGAACCTAGAAGGTAAAAGTAATCTTGAATCCTGGATAGAATGATATAACCTAAGACTTGGAGATTGAGAAGTTGGTACTGGATGAATATGCTTAAATGGCCACAGAAAGTGGAGAATCACAGCCAAAAACATGTACCAGCCTTGTTTGTATTCAGTGTAGAATAGAGGCAATTTATAACTGAATCAAATCAGAAAACTCATGAAATTAAAACCATGAGAGGGTGATACGAAGAAAAAAAAATCTCTAATTCCATTATATTGGGTAGTAGATCAGAAGCAAGTATATACTTAATTATGCATAAGAATATTATCAGATAATACAGTCGATTATTGATTAATGCATTCATTAAGAATATTATCAAATGCTTAACAGGTTCTAAGAACACCAGTGAGCTAAACACATTTTGTGCTCCTAATTATCACACCCTGCTATAGTCTGTCATGTTTTCATATGCCTCTTCAATTGAGAATAATCCCTTTAGTAATTTAAATTAATAAGCCCTATTCTACTAGTACTCCCACAGTGTAATACAATCCTAGAAAATGAGAGGTTAAAATAGTCTTTTTGTTTAGGCTGAATCTGAACTCTGTACACATACAACTCTTCTACCCTCAAGTCTCTCCTCAGTCAGACTTGCTCTAAAGGGATTCCAAGCAGTGCTGATGGAGGGCTATATTATAATCCAGAGTTGGTTGTGTGATGTTAGGCCAAAGATCCTTACATAACCTAAGCTCATGACAAATGGTCCATTTCCAAGAAACAGAGAGGCCAGGGGAAAGCTGGGGATGCTTTCAGAACCTCTGCTAGATCCCTAAGTTTCAGCAAGGAACTCTATCCCGCAGAGCGCTTCAGGATCTCTCCTCAGTCAGATTTGCTTTGAAGTTTACCATGATGTTTTTAAGCCTGTCATCTAGTGCACCCTGGAGTTACTGATCAACCCACATGTTGAACTTGCCACAACTCAAAAAATTGTTCTATAATTTGTTGAGATCCCCTGATTCTATTTATGGAAAAATTCTATTTATGGAAAAATTATGTAAGGATCTTTGGCCGAACATCACACAATCAACTCTGGATTATAATATAGCCCACCATCAGCACTGCTTGGAATCCCTTTTGTGGGAGGAAGGGCATTCAACATGTGTGATTCTTTTGGATATTCACATTGGCCAGAGAGGAATCCCAAACAGAATGTTTCATTGGATATTGTTTATGACTGTGCTGGTTTCACTTCATTCTTAATATTCTCCCTTTCACTTGTGATCCACATCGTACTTCCAATGAGCTTTGTTACTGAACTTTTTAGATCTGCATGTAAATGGCCCTATTCTAGTTTCTGCCTCTCTCTCTGTGACTAACTTATTAGACTACTCTGATCCTGTACCATAGATAGATAAAAATTACTTATGTATACACACACGTTTGTGTATACATGTGTATATGCATATGTACAAACACATTTTCTCTCACACACACACAAAATAGGATGCAGAAGAAGTTATTTTAAATATTTTTCTTTTTAAAAAAAAATATTTATTTATTTATTTATTTATTTATTTATTTGACAGACAGAGATCACAAGTAGTCAGAGAGGCAGGCAGAGAGAATGGGAAGCAGACTCCCTGCTGAGCAGGGAGCCCGATGTGGGGCTCGATCCCAGGACCCTGAGATCAGGACCTGAACCGAAGGCAGAGGCTTAACCCACTGAGCCACCCAGGCACCCTAAATATTTTTTCTGTAGGAATATATATTTTTTTAAAAACTGTAACATTTTGACTGAACTCTGGATGATATGAGAGTCTAAAATGACCCCTGTCCTGGAGGGGCCATCAAGCATCTTGGGGTTAAGTGTTGAACAGAGGGATGGGTAGGATGATGATTGAGATGTTCTGGAGTGAGAGATGTACTGTCAGGTTGACAGTTCATTTCATGATTAGCTGAAACTTCTACTTTCTATTGATGAACTTGGTATTGGACAGCCCCAGACCTAGTGTCACGATAGTCCTCAGGTCACTGTTGTCAAAAGAGCAGCAGTCTACAAGGAGGGAGGCCTGTATCCTAACCCTAGTTCTGCAATTCTCTTTGAAAGATACTAGACAAACCTATTTCATTCAGTGTCCTTGGATTAAACTCTTCATTGAGTAGGTCGGATTTTCCTCCTTCCCAAATGTTGGTCTCTAATCAAAGAAGCTAAAAAGAGATTTTCTGGACCTGTCCTATACCACTGAATCAAAATATCTAGTAGTGGAGCCAGAAAGTCAGCGTTTTTAGAGTAGGTCCTCCAGATTGTAACATAAAGCCCAGTCTAGGATTTACTATGCTGTAACAAGGCTGTGTCAAAGTTGTCTGAGTCTCCATCACCAAGGACTTCTTGCATTTACTCTTTAGCCTTAATCTGTATTTATACCTGTCAGTTAGCTAACATCATTTATTGTCTCTTTTTTTCCTTCACTTCTTCTTCTCCTTCTTCTTTTTTAATCTTGAATGCTATTAGCTCTGCTTGCGAAATACTCTGTTCACTTTTGCCTATCTAACTTGTACTATATTTTCATTTTTAACTTGGTATTTCTTCCTGTCTAAAGTCACGACGTGGTTAGAAACATCATGCAGGTATCACACAGTACCCTCTATCTCACAATCTTTCCATTTACTCTTTACTATCTATGTACCTATTTATTACCCTATGTACATTTTAAAGATAATTATTTATTTGTATCCCTCAATCTGAGATCCAGGACTATCTATACCTTAATCAACACTATATCTTGAACTCTTATTAGGAGGCCCAGAACAAATTTATTAATGCTTTAATGGTTTGTTTGTGATATCATGTATATACACATCATAAATATATATACATATATACATCTATATATGCACATTTATATACATATGTATTATAATCAACTAAAGTTTTTGCTCAGCATGAAAAGATCCATGTAATTACTGATATAATTTAAGATAAGAGAAGAAAAAAATGTGATTTTTCAGTTTTGTCCCGTAATGATATTTATTTTTTAAAGATTTATTTATTTATTTATTTATTTGACAAAGAGAGACAGTAAGAGAGGAAACACAAGCAGGGAAAGTGGGAGAGGGAGAAGAAGTCTTCCCATGGAACAGGGAGCCCAATGCAAAGCTCGATCCCAGAAGCTAGGGATCATCACCTGACCCCCCCCCGTTAATGATATTTAAAATGATATTTAAAAAAATAAATCTTTGAAAATTATAAGATAGTTTTTAGAGCTGTAACTGCCTCTGTGGACCTCTGAGTTTCCAGAGAGGCACAGTATGGGAACCAGTGAATCACCCAAGTCTTAGTTCCCTTCTAGGTATAAAAATCTTGTGATGTTATCTTTCTATGAGGGAGTTATTATTTTATTTTATTTTATTATTTTATTTTTTGAGAAAGAGAGGGAGAGAGAGAGAGAGAGAGAGCATGAGCAGGGGCTCAATCTCACGATGCCGAGATCATGACCTGAGCTGAAATCAAGTCAGACACTTAACCAATTGAGCCAACCAGGTATCCGCTTAACTCATTCTAGTTTTTTCCCTCTATTTCATATTGTCTTCATGTGTCTATCCCATAATAGGACCTGGACTTACATAACACCAAACAACAAAGAAAATTCAGTAACCTTCTAGTCTACACGCCTGGTTTCACAGATGAGTTAAACAAGGTTCTAAGATTATAAGTGACTGCCTTAAGATCACAGAATCAATTAATACCACTGAAATTAGACCAGGATTTCTTAATTTGGCACTACTGACATTTGGGGCTAGATTATTCTTTGTTTGGGGGGCATCCTGTACATTGTATGAGTAGAAATATGTGTATTTATCAGCAACTTTGACCTATCCTCACTAGATGACAGTAGCACTCACTTGGTGACACATACAAGTATCTCTTAACTTTACCAAATATACCCTGGGGAGCAAAATCACCCCTGGATGGGAATTACTGCTCTTGAGGGTCTAATAAATGAATTTCTCTTTCTTTTCATTTTGCCCCATCCCCTCACCCACTGCCACCAACCCAACTTGGAATTAGTATGCCTCCAATAGGAACAAATTACAACATGCTTTCCCTTCCACAGAAGTCAGAGTATGGTAGATTAAAGATGGTTGCAAATTGTGGGGGTGGGCTCAACAAATAATGTACCTCTGATGATGTTGCCTAAATGACAAGGTTAAGTCAGTCAGAGACCAGAGCTTCCTCTGCTTTTACCTCCCTCCAGAACTCTCTGGTAGTGGCCCTGCCCCTTTAACAGTTTACTGAATAATCAGTGAAATCTGATATTTCAGGGCCTATTTTTCAAATAGGTAGGGAATGGCAATTCCTGTTCTCATCAAAATGACTGTGAAAAAAATCCCCCACAAAATAGCCCTTTGAGCATAAAGCATTCTGCTTGTTGATTTCAGATAATTCTTCTCAATTCAACTTGTTCTAATGATGAACTGATGTTTACATGAGGTTGTAACTCCTGTTGTGGAGACGAATGTGTCATTCATTTTAAAGTTTTCAGAATTGTGAAAGCAAGTGGTTCCTGTAAAACACTTTTATCCACTGACAACTCATGCACCCATTCATTGAAGTATGTACTCTGTACTGAGTGCCCTGCTATGTGTTCTGGTGATTAGAAGATATAATAATATGATAATGAAGGGGACATGACTGAACTCAAAGAGTCATGGCCAAGAAAGAAAAACAGACACAGTAAGTGTCCAGTGTGACAACTGTTATGATAGATGCCACTTCTAAGTGCTGAATGAAACATATGACAACCGAGACCTGAAATATGACTGGCACACAAAGGAATAGGTTATATTCCTTGCTGGCCACACATCATGTATAAAGGCAGAGAGGTGTTAGCACATTCTTCTTTATTTGAATGGCTAGAAGATATCTAGCATAAAATAATGAACATAAGAATGTAATGATAAATTGTAGAATAGAGGAATATTAGGGGGAGAGCCAAGGAAAATGTCCTGGTTCCAGATAGATAAAGGTTTTCTATTTCAAGGAGAATGTGTGGTTTCTTTTGTAACAAGGAGAAATCACTAGTGTTTTCAGCAAGTATGTGACATGATAGATCCAGAGCTTATAAAATCATTGTGAGGATGTTAAAAGGAACATCAGATAAAAAACTAGCATAATAGCTAAGAATAAGATGACAAAAGGCTAAAGTAGAGAGGAAACAGCAGATGGGAAGAGACTAAGCAGAAAAGAACAATAGGGTGGTGAGGTGGGAAAAATATAGGGAAAAAAAAACTAAGGATGAACTGATCGAACTTGGTTGCTACTCAGACATGAGGATAAAATAGAACAGGAAGCATGGAACAGGACAGGTGGAGGACCGAAGGAGAGAATAAATAATTTAATTCTGGCCATGGTCATTTTGAGGAACCTGTGAAATATTTAGTTTGAGATGCTCGATGGAAACATCTAAAATTCATGGGAGAAATCTCAACTAGAGACAAAGATGTAGATATCGACAAAGATAGAAAGGGATGAAAAACATAACCTCCAGAAGGAAAAGAGCCACAAGAACAAAGGGCAATAGAATGGTACAATAAAGCTCAACAGCTTCCATGTAAAAGAGATTTTTTTTTCCCCACTGGATATGTAGAATTCCCACCACAGGGCTTTTTGGTCATTACGTTTCTCTGCCTGGATATTCTGCTGTTCCCTTGAGAAAAATGTTATTCTGTTTTCCAGGTTCGAGTTTTCAATATTATCCATAAATAAGTAGATCCTTCTTATTCTGTCACTGCAACTTTTCAAATTCCACCATAGAATTATCTAAATGAGTAATTATATAGTGAATCATTTCTTTACTCAAGCATTGTCCATCTCTTCTAACAGATTGCAAGCTTCTTGAGACCATGGGCCACCGGGATTTTATTTATTAATACATCCCCATTGTGTGGCAGGGTGGCTAAGTAGAGTAGTCCCTCAAATATTGGGTGAAAGGGTTGGTGAATATTGGGCATATGGGCCATTAAATAGGCCTAACCCAATTTGGAGCATGGTGTAAGGATTGGTCTTGTTTCTTTGATACCAGGAGATATCCTGAGATTAAATCTGCCAAATTTGATTTCTTAACTTCAGGTTCAACATTCAACATCCTCCCCTTTCTCTTCCAGGAATCCATAAGCAAAGCCTGTAGCCTTGGGAGAGACATTTGTTTTACTCCTATTGTTGCACCATAGATTCCCTTCTTAGCTGAAAAAAAGATCCTAAGCACCAAATATTATCAACGAATAAGGAATACCTGTTGTCAGAAGAGGAGTTGTACTTTTTAGTGAAATTATGCAGCTGCAACCTTGTGACGTTAAACTCAGTTCCTAAATGACACTACATATGAGAAAGGTCAGACTTTGTAGAATAAAGTCAGTCAGTCCTGTCTTCCTAAAAGACATTAGATATGTTAGATGGTCCAAAAAAAAGTTGATCTTTTTCGTCTAATCCATAGTTAGGAGAATCTAGATGCTTGCTGAAGACATCCTGGGCTATAAAACCCCGTGATATGAATTTCTCATATCCTATGGACCCATCTTTTTCCCTCCATGGAAAATCCTGATACACAATGCTCATTTTACTCTTCTCTGTCTTCATTATATCAACTACCTATTATAACACTACTGTATCAATGACTTTATCTGCCTGTCCTACTAATGCCACTCTGATTTATTTAGAAACATAAAAACTGGCACAACTCATAAATAAAATCATTGTACATGAACTGATTTCTAAATACTGCTTTTAAATACTGCTCCTTCGTTTCCCTTAGGTGTTAAATGGAAACTGTATTTTTTAACCCTGTTGGTAGTCACATGGGTTAAACAAAATGCTCCAAGAAAGGGCCTATCGCAGTGGCTGATATTATAAATAACTGATAAATGCAAAAATCTCTTTCTCCTTAATGATGCATTAAGTTTGAGTTAGTGTGTAATCTGTCCCATTTGTAATGACATTTTAAACATTAATTCTAAGTGTAGCCTATAGTGTGCTCTTGGGTACTCATTAAATACCCAATAGTTATGAAATTCAATTAGCAACATTTAGGCAATGAGCTTATCTCTCATGAATCCAATTTATTGCCTTGTGTCTTGGCTACTATTTGCTCTCCCTTATTTACCTAAGATGTCAAGGACATGGATACTTAGGCCAAGCTCTCTAAGCCATATTTCAGATCGGCTGTCACAGACCTCCACATTTAACTTACTCTATAAGCCTCTAAACTATATCTATGTAATGAACATTTTCTCAAGTCCTTTATGTTCTAGACCTGAGCTAAATGATTAGGATTAAAGGTAAATCAGATGTAATTCCTATAGACCAGAGATAGACCAAAACTGCCATCTTTTCTTTACAATTCCCTTTTGTAATGAAGTAAATTTATACCCATTTTATAAATGGGAAAACTATGGCACAGAGAAGTTAAAAAGACTAACAACAACATTTCACAGAGAAGATTCTAAGGTAGTCTTCTTAATCCCAAATGACATTTTTTTGTAACTCCATAGAGAACAATCCAGTCCTAGGTTCATGCTGAAGAAGGGGTAGGAGTTGAAGTTTTCCTAACAAAAAAGCAATAAAGTAAAAGACTCTTCTTGATTATCCAAGCTCAGAAAAACTCCAACTCCAAGTTCACCAGTAAAGGTGAAAAAAAGTTTATAGGAAATAGGTTTTTTTATTTATTCATATTTTAATTAGTCTATTAGCATGTAGAGGTAATGCACTTTAACGGGACCTTGGCAGGAAAAGTACATTTTAAACAATAAGAAACCAGGAAAAACATTGAACATAGCTATTATTTTTGGCAGGAGTCTTTTCTTACATCTTTTTTTTTCTTTTTGTTTCGCCTCTCTGGTAACAAAAGGGGGAAAAAGTTTAAATGGGAGAAGATTGCATAGAGTTGGGGATTAACATATTTAATTTACATAATGTCAGTGTGTTAAAGACTATGGAGGTGCAGTAGTATAAAATATTCTTAGTTAAAAAGCAGCTCAAAATAGGAACCTCTTATTGTGCACATTTCACCAAGTTCATTGTGCAGCTAGGTTAAAAAAGAACACCATTTTCTCTGCAAAGGCATCATGAGATATACATAGTGGTATAATTATTTAGGAAAAAGAGTAGTTCTTCATTTGATTCACTCCCCAGGTGATGTAATGAAGACATCATTGATGATATAATTTGACCCTCCTGGCCCGTCGAAATGGTAACGTCCACATAGAAACATAGCACCAGATTTTAAATTTTAACAATACATAGTGATGTGGGAAAGTCTTTTTTTTTGTTGTTTTTTTTGTTTTTTTAGTAGAGTCATCAAAATCTCCCTCTGTGAAAGGCGCAGCGGGCTGCATAGTTGCTCTCCCTCTTGGATGCCACTAATGCTGGCTGGCAGATTTCACTCAGAAAGAGTTTCTATAGAAAGACCACAGTACATTCTTCTTTACCCAGCATGTTTAGCCTAATGCCTGCATTGGAACAGCATTTCAGGAGTTTTAATTCATAAGTGCAGCAACTCAAAAACGATTCTCTTTCCAAAACTCAGCTCTCCTTCAGCCAGATGACTTTGGCTTGCTTTTTATCACAAAGTTGTTGTTTGGAAGTGAGGGAGGGGGAGAATGAGGATCAATGACCCAGAGTTAAGATCAATGCAGCATAATGATAACAACATGGAATTGGAGTAACTGAGTTCAAAGACTCCCTGGAGTGGAGAAAATGCTTTGTCCCTTGCATCTTACTTTCTTTCAGGTATAGGGAACTTCAGTGTTGTGATATTCATGGGTGCTCTCCATTCCTTCATATTCTTTATCTTGGAGAATCCCGAGTAACAGTCATATGAGTAAATTTGAGAAAAATGGAGTCATCAGCTCTGAGTTGCATTTCTGCCTCTTGAGTTCAAGTCAGCATGTGTCTAATAGTCCTACAAGCCATCTTACTTAGGTAGACATGTTCTAAGTGTTTAGGCCTGTGTCCCTGGCTCATACTCGTTTGGGACCGGGTGACTCCATTTAAAATTCTGGGTTAAAGTAGTAACAAGCTCATCCAGCTAATGGATCTAATGTTGCGTCCTCTGATCTTATCCTTCTTTGAAAATAACCTAAGGTATATTGTGGCTTCCATATGTATTCTTTGTTCTATTATCAGGTTGTTCTGAACCCATGTTTGAAAATGAGTGCTATCTATATTGTAGATACCTATTGAGAGTTCAGTCCTCTTCCCCCCCAAAATTATATTGTTTACCAGGACAAGTCTGGGTGCTAGGTCTGTCCTAGACAGGAATGTCCAGAATGATTGTTTTTTTAGAGGATTATATTCATAACCTGTCCTTCCTTAAAATGGTGCTCCTAAATGAAGAGAACAAATTTCAGTGTCTCTGGCTCCATACAGACCTTTAATGATTTGGTCATTCTTTTCATTTCCCCACATTAGTATTTCCCCCAACTTCTGTATCCCTTCAGGTTTTGGCTCATATTCAACCTTCTATCTGGAATGATTACACCTTTCTTCTCCAGTGGGTAATTTCACCTGGCTCATCTTTCAAAGCCAAACTCATATGTTCTCTGAGAAATTTTATTAATTTGTTTTTATCTCTGTGTTCTCAGGGCTCCTTATTCATATCTTTACAATGCATTCATCACACTGTAACGTCATTAATTATGCATGTGTTATGTTTTTTTTTCCCCCTCCCTGAGGAAGTTATGACCCCTAGAGGATAGGGACAATGAATTTACCACTTCTCTCCTTATGGAGCCTGAAAAACACTAAGTATTAAATATATATGGAATACAATCCATAGCACTTGCAGAAAGTGTAATTTGGATTTATAAAGTGTGAAATAATTTTTTAAAATATTATTTAAAAAGGAAAAAAAAGCTCCTTTAAGATACAGATCATCAAAACCTTTGTTTTACCTTAGTATCCTTATGTCCTTTGCATTTATGTTGTTAGTTTCTTCTCCCTTTAACTTAATAACTAGGTATTGGTTATTTGTGCTTATAAACCAAATGTTGATCCTTATGTGATCAAATTATATACAACTGAATAATGAATGTGTTGTATGGTATTACAACAGCTTTGTGAAATTAGAGAACAATTTTTTAGAGAACTCCAATTAAGAAAGAACTTTTTTCTATAAACATTATCTAGTGAAAGTTAATAATTTTATAGAGAGAATTAATCAATGCAAAATATTTTAACGTTAACAATAAAATGACAACTAACAATAATTATTACTTTTTAAAGCAGTTCACAAATATTAAAACACTTAGTGTTCAGGACAACACTGTTCTATGTCTTCATTTCCCCCACTTTATAGCTGAGAAAAATGGGCTGTCCAGGTAGGAAATATCTCCATTAGTATCTGAATCAAGTAAACCAACTCCAAGTCTCATACCCCAACTTAATGTCACTATTATGGAAATTAAAAAAAAAATCCTCATATAATTTTAGCATAGTTCATGCATTTTACTTGTAGTTCTCAAATGCCATGAAAGGGCACAGGTCTGAAATAATATTTTTTTCTTGTTTCCCTTCTATTCTCACAATATCATAACTACTCTAGCATAGCATAGCTACTTTTTAAATTTCTTGTGTTTGTTCATGGGCTCTGTAAACACTCCCCAAACCCCAGTCAATGCATGTCTTTTCCTACTCTCTCTTCTCCCTTTCCATCTCACAGTTCCTTTGACCAAAGTCCAAAGGAACAACCAAGAAAGAAGACTCCTCCTCACTTCAAATATTACTTTCTGAAGAAAGTTAGGCCCAGCCAGCCGAACTAAAGCATCTCCCTCTGATCCTCTAACCCATGACCTCCTTTAAACCTGTTAATCTCTGATTTTACTTTTTTAAATTACCAGTTACATGAGTGCTGTCTGTCCCTCATTCCTCTTAACACTTAAGTTCCTTGAAATGAAAAACATGATCTTGATTACCACTCAGTCTAAAAACAAAGCAAAACAAAGACCAATGAAAAACACTAGTCTGACTGACTAGAGTGTATAGAGGGGAGAGAAAGCTTGAGGACTTTGTAGTTAAGGTTGGTGGGAGAAAGAGCTTGAGGACATTCACGTTAAATGATTTTATAATAAATGTTAAATTTTAATAGTGATTTTTTAATATAATATTATATATTAATATGTGTAATAGTATATATACCCACATAGACCTAACATGCGTGTCTAGATATACTATACTGTCTATTAACTCACATACCATGAAAGAGCAAAACAGATAAGCCCTCACATAGTAAATAAGAAATAAATAAATAGGAAATAAATATGTGGGATGCAGCTGAAAATCCAGACAAGACATAGTTTAACAACTGTTATCAGATTTTTGATTCCTTCTCCATGTCCTGGGTAAAGAATATCTCTAGTTATTGTTGTAGATGTAGACAACACTTGACTCCAATATTAAGAATGAATCATTCATTACATATTAGGCATTGAGTATAATATTCTGTGTATATTGTTCTTTGTGTTTTTTGATTCATAGCCATGCTAATGAGAAAGGCATTTTTCTTGCTCAGATAAATTTGGGGAAACTGAGGCTTAGACAGGTAAGGAGCGGGGATTCCTGCCTAAGTTGGTGGATTCAAAAGTCTATAGTCTTAGCCATGATGCTATAACTTATTGAATATCATAAAGTGTCCAGTACAAAATTAGGCAAATCTAGTAATTAACAACCCTCATCCATCCACACTCTGTCGTAGCCCTGTCCAGAACAGATATTTAAAAGAAAACATTTATCTCTTATTTGTCATTGTGATGTGTGAGACCGATATTGTAGGTGTTTATTTTTCCTTTCTTTCCGCAAATCTGCCACACATATACTGAATGCTTTTTCCCATTCTCAGTCTTCCATGGCAAGAATAATTTTCATATCAACTAATAGTACATCGGGGACATTTTGTTTACAATTATTTGCATCTGCCAGAAATAAGGGCTGTTCTTGTTCTACAGTAGAGTCTTTGGGTTGGAGTGCTTACAATACTTGGCAGCTATATTCTCAGGAGCAAGGCGATGGATTCTAAAAGAAATTTAACATGAGAACAATACACCCCTGGCAACAGTAGTCAAGACAGCATATTGTGTTTATTTCTCCAAACTTGTAAGGCTTTAGATGGGAGTCTTCCCTTATTACTAGCTCTTTGTTGTCATTTAAATCTGCTTACAGTATACAAATCTATGTGAAAAGTTGGAAGGGTAACAATTAGAGAAGAAATGGTGACCTTTTAACCATCCATTTTCTGCATGAGATTTTACTCTCCTTCTGTATACTTATTTATGGTAACTGCTTTTAGAATAACAGTGAACTAAAGATGATACAAGGAATAATAGTTATTATTTACTGTGTGTAAGCTCTCTAAGAGATCAGACAATATCTGTATTTTCTTTATTCCAAAAACAGGTGGCACATTGTAGTACACACTGTAGCCTTAACAATTGCCAAAGAGGGGTGCCTGGGTGGCTCAGAGGGTTAAGCCTCTGCCTTCAGCTCAGGTCATGATCTCAGGGTCCTGGGATCGAGCCCCGCATTGGGCTCTCTGCTTAATGGGGAGCCTGCTTACCACCTCTTCTCTGCCTGCCTCTCTGCCTACTTGTGATCTCTCTCAATCAAATAAATAAATAAAATCTAAAAAAAAAAATTGCCGAAGAATTGCTGGCCTACTTCTGTTTTATCATCTCTCCGTATCTATCTTACTTCCAAAAAGTAGTATCAACACCCCTTTGCTGATTAGAAAACACTGCCTTGTAAAGATATGTCCAAATTCATATAGTAATTTAATAGAAAGTATTTTCTTTTCCATCTTTTTCCAGAATGACCCTCAGACTTAAGGCTTCCATTTTCAAAGGCATTTTTCTTGTGATATTTTTTCAATTATTGAATGTTTTGAACATGGTAAGACAGTGGAAAGTCCCCATAAACCTTGGATTACAAAAGCTAAGGCTGAATTCCAGTATTGTATATTAAATACACAGCTCCTTTCTAGTTTTCTCATCTTGAAATCAGATGGTAAAGATATTATATAGATATTACACTTAGGAGAAGCAAGTAAACAATATCAAAGTCCTGACACCTAACAGACTCTTAATACTTATTTATATTTTGTCCCTATTGGGGCATATTTCTTTAAGTACTAATCACAGAATTCTGGTTAATGAACAGTGCCTAATGAATTCTCAGTGAAGGCCAAATGAGGAACAATGTGTTTGTTAATATCTGACCAGGTTAAAAACAGATGGAAATATATCCCTCTATCTTTTCTTATGTCTGAATGCAACACAGTCAGGGGTAAAGAATAAACTGGATTATTACATCTTCCACCACTAATTACTAAAACGTTGGCCTTTACAAGTTATGAGATTTCTTAACCTTATTTTTCTCACCTATAAGTTTAGCCTACTAATAGATACAATTAAATGAGAAAAACTCAGTGAGTCACCCAGGATAAGTACATCATAAGAGAAGCTTGATACAGGTTTGCCTTTATTTTCACAGTTAGGTATATGGAGCTAACACAAACCCACAAAACGAAGTTTTCCTAAAATTCTGGCATGGTAGAACAGAGATGACTAGAGGGTTTTGCTTTTCTTCCTTGTCTTTATTCTTTATTTTCCAGTTTTTCTAAAAGAATACTTACTCTTTTTCTAAAATTCTGTACATTAGGATTTCTTTAATATTATTCTTTGTATCTTATTACAAAGTTTATAAACCACTATTTGCATATTTCCTCATGTTTCATCAGACACATATGCTTTATAATTTTATTTAGTTTTTATAAGATTTTAGGTTTTTTGTTTCTTTTCTTTCTGATATAGCATTAGGGTGAACATCTTGTTTTGGTTATTTATAAGAAAATAAGTAGGGTGCCTGGATGGCTCAGTGGGTTAAGCCTCTGCCTTTGGCTCAGGTCATGATCTCAGGGTCCTGGGATCCAGCCCCCATTGGGCTCTCTGCTCAGTGGGGAGCCTGCTTCCCCTTCTCTCTCTGGCTACTTGTGATCTGTCAAATAAATAAATAAAATCTTAAAAAAAAAAAAAAAAGAAGAATATTATTTACCTATCATATGTTAATCTGTACATGTTAAGAGATATCTTTAGGGCAATATCATCTAGTTACTTCCTCCGAAGTCTTTATCAAAAGGAAGATACTACTATAATAGCTATTCTGCTTTAGAACACAAAGCAAGGTCAATGTGAACAGGGAGACATTGTTTAAAGGCTAATAATCAGAGGGAGAAGACTTACTCTTAAGTGTTTGATTTAGGAAAGCATCTTTATAATGCTTAGTTAATGCATTAATTTTATACTTGGTAAGTAATGGACATCAAAAAAGAATTATGTGATCCCCAGTGACCACACATTAAAAAAAAAAAAATCTTAATGAATGCTAAGCTTTCAAATTAACTCATTGTTCTTTTGGCAACTCAGTGTGTAGATTTGACAGAGGAAAAAAAAATGTAGGTCACTCTAAAAAGTAGATAAGCTAAAATTTGTTTTAAGTAGATCACATTACTCTATATCTATTGGAAGTAGACCTGTGAAAATTTAGAGCTGTAATTAGAAAAATCATGTAGATTTTTTTTTAGTTGCTGTAGTGGAAATGTTGTCATTCTAGTTTCTTCTTTATAAATAATACCAGATGGATTGAAGTCAGATGGTTTTTTTAAAAGAAAAATATATAAATTCAACAAATATTAATGTTTTATTATTTTATTTGACTATAAGAATTGAACAACATAAAACATAACTCCCCCCCCCAACACACACACATTGCAGTTTGCATTTAAAAATATTTAAAAGTGCTCAGGGCACCTGGGTGGCTCAGTTGGTTAAGACTCCAACTCTTGATTTTGGCTTAGGTCATGATCTCAGGCTGCTGAGATCCAGCTGGGGTGTCAGGCTCTCCCTGCCTGAGATTCTCTCTCTCCTTCTCCCTATGCCCCTCCTACTCCCTGATCCCCACCAGCCAAAAGAAAAAAGAAGAGGAAGAAGAAGGAGGAGGAGGAGGAAGAGGTGGAGGAGGAGGAGGGGGAGGAGGAAGAACACATGGCAAAGGCGAAATATGCCTTTACTTGAATCATTTGCATTGAAACATGGTTGATATAAGATGGATCATGCAATAGTTTTTTGCAAATATCTGAAATATTTGGTGGCTGATCTTCAGTCACCCTTTGTATTAACCTTTGAGATTCTCACATGCGGAGAAAGACTGCAACAGAATTAAAGAGATAGACCTCATAGAATCTAAGGTTCTTTAGAGTTTCTCATTCTGCAGATTCAGAATTACCAAAGTCTCAGTGAAAGGCCATTTTACCTGAGACTATAGCAGTGTATACTACTGTGATAAGGACAGATTCAGAGATGTGCGGGTAGTTTGCTGAATGATTTAAAGGAGATATTTGTGTGGACAATTTATTTTCCTTCAGTTTCAAATTTTAGTTCCATGCCCCCTTTCATCCTGCAGATAGTGTAATAACCGTGACCTCAATTCACAGCTAGACTCTCCCTATAGTGACAGAAGTGCATCTGGGAATAAATGGCCTTGCATTGCCATGTCAAGAAGTGCAATGTAGGGAAAAGATAAGGAAAAGAGGACAGGAAAAAAGACCTGCCGGCAATTCCTCAATTCTTCAAACCCTAGAAGTGAGAAGAAACTGATTTCTGGTTATCTATTGTGGAATAAAAAACTACACACACCTTTAGTTTATTTTAAATGGATCTCAATATATTCTGGGCCAGGGCACATCAGAGACCACTTGTCTCTGTTCCTGATGTCTCTGATCTGGTAGAGTGACTTAAGTACTTTGTGGGGTGTTTGTTTGTCTGTTTGTCTCTCTTTCTTCCTTTCCCCATACCACTTCTCATGTGGCTAGTTTGGGCTTTCTGACAACATGGCTGCCTCAGGGTAGTCAGACTTATTCCCTAATGGCTTGCAGTGCCACAAAACTAAGACAGAAGTTGCCTGTCTTCAAAGGTGGGTACTGAGCTAGCATAGCATCACTTCTGTGATATAATATTTGTCAATGTGGTTAAAGGCCTTCTCAGATTCAAAGGGAGGTGATATGTATCCCATCTGTCAATGGGAGAAGTGTTAAGATTATTATGACCATTTTAAATCTGTCACAGTGTAACTTCAAATTATTCCTTCCATAAAAACTCCAAAAATGTGTTCTAAATGTTCTGTTGGAAGCATCAGTATTTCACAGGGTTGGATAGATAAGGGGAAAGAGATGAAGAGAAATAGAAGAAAAAAAAAAAAAGAATAGATGAAAATTTTTAAAAAGATTTTATTCATTTGAGAGAGTGAAAAAGAGCAAGAAAGAACACAAGTGGTGGGGAGGGGCAGAGGGAGAAGCAGACTCCCTGCTGATCGTAGAGCCAGACCTGGGAAGTGGGGCTCTGATCCCAGTACCCAGAGATTGTGACCTGAGCCAAAGGCAGGCATTTAACGGACTGACCCACCCATGTGCCTGAAGATGGCAAATAAAATTAAAGCTATCCATTTGAGACCTAACCTCATTGAAATTATTTTTTTTAATTTATATTAAAATCAACATCTATGATTTGAGTTCTTCTAGCTGAGTTTTTGGGCCCTCATTTCTGCTCCTACATCATCATTTTTGTCTTCATTTCCAGAATGTTTAAAGGGAGACTATGTCTCACTCAGAATCCTACTCAGTCACTTATTAATAACCTTAGGAAATACATTAATCACTCTGAGCTTCAATTTTGTTATCTGTATAATGGTGGTAATAAAAGTATTTGCCTCACTGGGCGGTTGTGTAGAAGACATATGTTAAGTTATATGCAATGACTACTGTTGGGCACAAAGCAGAAATTTCATGGGACTTTGCTGAAATAATTTGCAGCTTCTCAAAGTAAGGACCTCACTGGAAATATCCAAGTGTTTTGGGAGAGCAGGGTGATTAAATAAGTGCGAATGAAATAAACATTTTGATGATTTGAATGCTTTAGTAGGGAAAGGTATCATCTCTTCTATATTTTACCTGGTTGGTAGTTGATACTATCTGCCCCCTTGGTATAGATGATCTTTTTTTTTATTCTGTGGCTACAAAGTTTCTCTATTTGGCACAGACTTAGCTTTTTAACTCCGGACTGGTATATAATTGATTGTACAGAAGTTCTTTGAACCCTTCATGTCTCATATTCAACTTATATCATGAGGATTTTTTTTAGCCTTCAGTTTGATCATGCAATTCAAGAAATAGAGCAATAAGTAAAGCAGAAAATGAAAGCCCCTTTAACTTTATCTGCAAAATTTTTTTAAAAAGCCACTAATAAAGATTTTGGCATCTATACTTTCAGATGTGTTTCTTTTCATGTATAGCTAGGGAAATAAAGATAGACTGGTAAAAATATGGAAGAGTTGAATAGGTTTATTTGGCCAAGAAAGTAAATTTATTCCTATCCCATATGATTTGAAGATCAAATCAATAAACTATGTGAAAGTGGTACATAGTATTTTCTGATCTGTTCTATAAAATTATCCATTATGGCATCCTTCATATTGAGTTCTTATCCCTGCACTATGATTCTGGATTTTCATCACTTCAATGAACAATATTCTTATCTACTGAAAAACACAATTATTTATTCAATGTGTATACTATGTATCCTTTATGTGCTAGATATGCGAAAATAAAGTATACTTCCTTAGAATATTATAGGAGAGAGGACAATTGATGAAATCGTGTACTGTTGGGAGTCATGCACAAGCCTTCAAGGCAGAATGGAACAAGGTGCTTAATCACTAATATGGTGATGCTTTATATTATTTAATGTTTTGATTAGTAATCCTTTATTGTTGAAGCTTAGTCTAACTGTACTGCAAAATCTTCAAGAGCACAGACTATGGAAGCAGAATTTCTGAGATCCAATTCTATCTTTGACAGTTATTATGACATTAGCCAAATTACAGCATCTGTAAGTCTCAGTGTATGCATCTGCAAACTCTTATGTTGTGAGAATTAAATGACAAAATACATGTAAAGGACATGGAAGAGTGCCATGCATACTGAATACTTAGATGCCAGTCAAAATTAAAAGGGGAAGAAAAGGGAATGGGGAGAAGGAGGGTAGTTCAGTGAAGGTCTTTTAGACCACCATAAAATATGGACTGTAGCATTCCAAGTGATGGTTTCTGTTGAAAGATTTTGGCACAGAGTGCTATGGTCAGGATTTAGATGAAAGAGAATGTAGGAAGAACGGAAACTCACATAGAAGCAGAGCTCATCAACCAGACACTACCTCCTGAGTAAGGGACCTCTAGTGGTACTTGGTGTGACTGAATGAATGCCTAGCAGTTTTCCTTTCCATTGTATAAAACTTTCCATAGCCATGAGTTTTCAAATATCTGTTATGTGATTCAAAGACTACAAAGACTTCCCACACTTTGCCATTCTCCAGGTGGATATAACAGCCCCAAAGTATGTTTTGGATTTCAAGCTCAGGATTAAATTTAGGAATAATTTCTAATCATGAGTGTATGATCCAGGTTCTGCTTTTTTTTTTTTTTTTTAAATCTCAACTTTCATACAAGCTCCTGACTATGCCATTCCACAATAATTTTTAAAAGGACAGTTTCCTTACTTTTTTATGGGTAGCCTCCAAGTATTTGTAAGAATATTATTTAGAGAATCAAACAGGCAATTATCTAAATCAAAGAGGTTTAACTTAGTGAATGTTCTACATATTGAAGTTATTTTGACTTTGATGTTCAAGTGAGCCTAAATGCGAATGTCCATGTGTCATGTATAAATAGAGTTTATACATTATCAGTGAATCTATGTTGTCGATCCCACAATAATTTTTTGTAAGTGATTCCCAAAGTCCATCTCTGAGTTTGACCCGGGTGAAGCCAGTGCCATCTGTTCATGGGCAACAGAGAGCTAAGGTTGAGGCAGCAAAGTGCAAAGTTTCAATATTCAGCTACTGAAAGAAATTTCAGATTTAATGAGACACAAATAAAAACAGATAATTGTGGCTGTGGATCTGAGAGGTAAGGTGTGGAGTCCATGCATGACTGAACAGGAAAAGTGCTGCTTCCTGTAGCACATTAGAAGTCTGCCAGACAAGTGTGATTAAGGCAATTTACACATGAAATTTGATTATGAATAAGAGGATTCCCTTTCTTTCCATTCACGTTACGTGAGGGAAATTTGTGAGTGGTCTTAATTAAAAATAACTGGAACCTGATTGGCAGTTGGGCATTAGGTTGGAAACTGGCAGCTGCTAACAGGAGAGGAGATGGAGAATTAATCACAAGTGAAAGCTTTGTCAGAAAAAAGGACTGGGTGCGTGCAGTCAGTCATCCATCCTGCGCCTCCACAATCGGCAATTTTCCTGAGGATGCAGCCTGCTAGGCTGGCTTACGCAGTATGGCAATCAATATCACACTTCTCAAACATAGAGTCTAAAGTGATACAGAATGTTGGCAACGGTATGCAGGTGTGGATAAGGCAAAATTCTGACTTGCCCCATCACCAAACAACTCTATCTTCTCTGCATTTATGATTTCCTTTAGAATTCAAACTGTAAAAATTATTATTACACTCTCACTATGATAATGAAGAGGGAGGAGGAGGAGGGGAAGGATAAAGGCAGGGAAAAATCCCTGGAACATTTTAAAGGTCACATAACTCTTCTAATAGTTTTCTTTTTTTAAATAAAAACTCAGTGTGATAACAGATGGATTTAGCATAAAAATGAAATAGGATAAACATAGATAACCTGAACAATCTATCACTATCATTAAACTATAACAATGAGAATAAAGTAAAATTTCAGTATTTAATAATACAAACCTTTTATCTTCTTGCATTGTACACACATGGTATCATCCAAGGTAAATACAATGAGATAGGTGTTATTACTGCCATTTAATAGTTATTTAATAGTAATAAACAGTTATTACTGTCATTTAAAAAATGACACCCTGAAAATCAGTAGGGTTTAAATCATAATTTGTAATCATATTGAGTGTATGGTCTAGATTATGTCAATTTTCTTTCTCATTTAAAACATTCTCTGTTTCTCTCTCCTATCTCTTTCTGCAGTTATCTCTGCTTTTTCTGCTTGTGCTAGCAAATGACCAACTATGGCTTTCTCAGACCTGCCTTCACATCACCTCAGGTTTAAATGATTTAAGATCTTGTTAATGAATTTCAGAATTAGGGTATGCACCCAGACTTGGATTCTTAATTCAGAACAATTCAAATTTTTATATAAATAAAGAAGTTGAAGGTTAAGTTACCTTCCGCCAATAGAAGGAATAGAAAAATAAATAAAATGGGAGAAGCTGGGATGATATTGCAATGTAATAATGGGACTGAAGATAAGTCACAGAGGAGCATCTGTGTTACATTAACACATAACTTTTCCCCTGAGATTTTTGGCTCCTAATGTAGCCTTGAGATTTCTGTTATATGAAAACACATATTTATGTAAGGAATAAGATAAAATCTGGAATTTCTATGAGCTTCCATTACCTAGAAAAGCTATAGGAAAGACATTAAATAAGAAATGGAATTGTAAACCAGTTAGTAGGTATTTAATAAATTTGAATGACTGAATGACTGAATTAATGCAGTCTCTCCAGAACATAACAGTAAATAAGATATTTTCTGTGTTTGAAATACAACTCAGAGTATCCAACACATTTAAATAGGTTCAGTGAGACGTGACAAGCCATGAGTATGAATGATCTCTTTCTGGGACACTGATGGTAAATTAAAACAAAATGAGACAAAACAAAACCCAACAACAAACACAACAAACTCCAAAAAACCCACAAATCATATTAAAAAAATAAAACAACTAGTAAGGGAATGAAAATAGTACTTCTAAAGAACTATGTAAAGAATGGTGACACTTATGAATCATATCTACTACTTGAAGCTTCATGGATTAAATGTCTTTGTGTGTACACATCCATCTATAAGTGCTTCAGAGAGAGCTGACACACGAACAATGTAGGTGGAACTTTTTTCATTTCTTTCTTGCACCTCACTCTTTTCCCCTTGTGTGATTTTTTCCCTTCTTCTTTCTGCTTCCTCTTTTATTTATTTTCTTTCATAATCCCCACCTGAAATATAATTATTGTTCTCTTGGTTTTACAGAAAAGGAAACTGTGACTTAGTACCATTAAACAACTTGTCCAGAATCTTAATTAGTAACTGTTGGAACTGAAACTTATACCTAGCTTGGTCGGTGTCCAAATCACACATTCAAAAATATTTCCTCCCCTCTCAAATTCTAGTCCGTTTTCCCAATTTTGTCATTTATGGATGGAGATCTCGAACTCTGGTTACTGAATTACTGAGGAGTCCAATTTAGTTTTAGTTTGAGAATTGCTGACATATGAGTCTAAATATTTCACCAAGCCTACTGCCAGTGCATCAAAGCAGCCTTTGATAAAATAGCATCATATTTTTCTAACATGATTCTTCAAGGATAGATCATGTGAACCAAATCTATAGGTTTATGTGAACCAAATCTATGGTTTATCATCTCCATGCCTTATGACATTTTTTATTTCCAGAAATTGCCTAGATAGGGATATAAGCTTTATAGTGCAACTTAAAATAAAGAGACTTTTTATGGAACCCAAGTGCAAGAAAGTCATTTGGGTCTCCTGTGAGCCTGGAATCAAGAAGTGAAATGCTATCGGATTGATGGTGACTGTGGTCTTCTGAGGACACCATAATCTCTTATCTCTAATTCTCTTCCTCTTTTTCTCTTCTCTTTCCACAATCACTTTTGTCTGCTTTTTCTGTTTCTTCAACCACATGACCAAATATCCCACAGGCCTGATTACACATCACCTCTGATTTCAAAGCAGAGCCTGACTGAACAGGATAATGTTGGATTTCAAACACCTAGGATAAAGAATATGATAGAGCTTTCATGGGAGGGAGGGAGGTTTGCCTCCGATCCAATCAGCAGTGGACTGGGGTAGGGTCATAATACCCTCTAACATCTTGGATGAGGTTGTGATGGTCAACTGAGAAAGCAATGTAGGCCTTGAAAATGAAAATGAAGGACTGGGGAAGAAATGATTAGCCTCTCTGGATCCAGGGTTGTCAGATTTAGAAGTTTAGTTAAGAAATGTCCTCAAAAGCTCATAAAACGAAGGGCAGAATAGCATGAGACAAAAGTTAAAGTAACTGTAATACACATCTTGACAAACATAATATGTAATTTCTCATTTTCATTCCATAACACATCTATTTAAGACAAGATAGCCATTGCATCCATGATTGGCCTTAGTCCTTCCTCTGTCTGCCAGAAGAATTTCTGAGGAAGTGAATGAGAAAGAATAAGAGAATGAAGAAAAGGAAGTAGGTTGTTTAGAGGATGGAGAAAAAAGGAAAGTGGGGCTACCCGAAGGACATAATACATCACGGAATGGGAGAATGAGAAAGAGATACAGGATATTAGAAGGGGATAAAAGACCTCAACTAGCATGGATACAAAGAAGAAATATATACCGTATTGTTGTATTTCATGAGTTTAATCCTTCTTAATAGTTCTCAGCTTAGTAATGAAAGACTGGATTGTTTTTGATGAACTGCACCATAATTGAAACTAACATTTCTTGATCCAGGATTTATGGAATAAGGATTTGACAAAAGGAAGTTGCTATGAGTATTTTCAAATTTGAAGATAGAATGTCTGTGTGAGGAACATTAAATGCTCCAAGGACTTTACAGTTTTTTATTTGAGCTTTGGAGGGGTTTGAGAAAATAGGCTCTAGAGTTACCGGCTATGGTAGTGAAGGGTGAAGAGAGAAGATGGGGGTGAAATAGCACTGATTCCCTTCTCCATGCCAAAGTACTAAATAGAACTTTTATGTAGTTATTTATTCCCAAATCTCTCTGAGCCCCTTAACCCCATTTTTGGCAAGACACTGAAGCTATGTTATGTCCCGCAGCTCAGTAATGGCCAGGTGTTAACTGACATCCTTCCTAATTCCAAAGCCACAGTTATCCCAGTTCGTTAGACTTTCTCTCAGAATATAAAAACAGATTTGTTTGTTGTATTGTTTCGTTTATTTTTTAAACATATAATTGGTCAAAATTTGATCTCCTTACGCCATTGGTTTTCTAGCAATGCCATGAGAGTCAGGAACTCTGATTTACATATTCACAGTATCTTGGTAGGATTTCAAAAATGAATGACATACATTGGCAATTCATGAGTTCTCCTTTTGAAGTAAGAACAAGCTTAACAGTAAGGGTAAGGGTTTTTTTGTTTGTTTGTTTGTTTGTTTTTCCTGGAACATTTTGGAGAGCTTTCAAGAAAATCTAAAGAATTTAGCAGAAAACAGGGGCGCCTGGGTGGCTCAGTGGGTTAAAGCCTCTGCCTTGGGCCCAGGTCATGATCCTAGGGGCCTGGGATCGAGCCCCACATAGGGGCTCTCTGCTCAGCAGGGAGCCTGCTTCCTCTTCTCTCTCTGCCTGCCTCTCTGCCTACTTGTGATCTCTATCTGTCAAATAAATAAATAAAATCTTAAAAAAAAAGAATTTAGCAGAAAACAAAACAAAACAAAACAAAAACAAGCCAACCAAAACAAACAAACAAACAAAAAAAACAAAAAAAAGAAAAAAAAAACCCATAGAGAGGAATTCACCAAGGAAAAATTTTTAAATTCACCAAATTCAGAAGAAAAAGTTTAAAAGTCTGAGGTCTTGAGTAACTGATTCCACAACCTGGCTTTTTACAAATTTCCAGCTAGTAACCTTAGGCAAAAGAAAACCTCTCTCAATTTTCATTTCCCATCTATAATACTGACTATACTATCGTTATTGCATAAAGTTGTAGTGAGCTTTAAAAGAGTCAAAATACGATAAGCACTTGACCCAAAATCTAGCACATAATAAAGGCTCTATAATTTTATCAATCATCATCTTTGTGTCTGAGAGTTTTTCTTTCCCACATCTCCATTCTATTTCTTTAAAGAAAATCTTGGGAAAGCAGAGACTATGAAGTAGAGATGGAGGTGGTGACCTAATTTGCAACCAAACACTGGAGGAAGAAACTGAGAAAAGCATGTGGAGATGGTGGGATAACAAAAATAACAAAGCCAAACTAGATGGATGCCCTGGGATTCTGGGAAGAAAGAGGAAGGAAGGATGGAAGGGGAGGGATTAAAAGGGGAAAAAAGGGAGAGAAGGAAGATGGAAGTTATATGATAAACAACAGTGAAGTGTAAATTCCTTGAGAGGTTACCTGCTGTGTCATTATGTTTCCCTGATGTTTCATAATAGTAATTTAGAAGTGAAACAGATTATCTTGGTTTTCTGGGTTTTGTTTTGTTTTTGGTTTTTTTTTGTTTGTTTGTTTTATTTTATTTTAGGCAGGGGGTAGTATTGCTTAGGATCATGCAAAATTCATTTATGCGAAAAGTAGGGGAAATTCACATAATTCAGTTATAGTATAGGTCAGAGTCAAATGACTCAGAGTTTGCTGAACACCAATAGAGTGGGTAAGAAGAAGCCTTTGCCATCATTGACTCTTGAGTTGAATCCCTGTTCCACCCCTCACTAGCTGTATCAATCTGTACACGCTACTATCCCTCCTGAAGCCTGAGCTCTCCTATATAAAATGATTATATAAAATAAAATAGTACATTTAAACTATGTATAATTATATAGTAGGTAGCTATGAGGGTTAAATGAGATCAGGCATATAAAGCACACGGCAAGTGTCCCCTTTATATGTCCCTTCTCCCTTGGGAGCCCCCGATCCAGGCTGTCCTCACCAAACCATTTTAAGGCAATTTTGTGGCATTCTGTCTGTAAAAAAGCTTTTTCCTTGGATCAGAGGTGCTTTGCGAGAACTTTGCAGGACTGCTGTGAAACTCTAGCCCCCAGCTGGATAGGAAAGGCAACTTTTTGCTCTACACAAATCAGGTCAGGCCACCTGCCTGGCCCAGCATCCCTGCTTTATGACACTGGCCATGAGCCTATGTGATCATGGAGGATTCACTCCCAATGACAAGTTCACCCTAACTTGTAGTAGATTTAATTCTAACATTGCTTGACTTGCATATGAGCTGGAGCCACTACTTATGCCCTCTACTAGAAACAGGACTAGTGCATAACACGTGGAGCATCCCTGCATCTTTCTCTGTAATGTAAGCTTCCAGAAGTCTTATTTCTACCAAACTCAAATGAGTATAATATTGACTTCTTTGCTTAAAGCACAAGTGGGCCTGAAGTTCACGTTAGAATACTTTCTATTTCCCAGTTTTTGTTGAAATCCTCAACAAAAGAATGAGTTTTCTTATATCTTGTAAATTGCATCCTTTCATGGTTGTTAACATTGCAGCTAAGGATTGATTTTTTTTAAGATTTTACTTATTCATTTAGGAGCGATAAAGAGACAGAAAGAGCACAAGAAGGTGGAGAGGGAGAGGGAGAGGGAGAAGCACACTCCCTGCTAAGCTGGGAGCTGGATATGGAGCTGGATCCCAGGACCTGGAGATCATGAGCTGAAGGCAGACGCTTAACTATCTGAACCACCCGGGTGCCCCAATGATGATTTTTTTTTTTTTTAAGAATCATTTTATTTCATGTTTCACAAACAAAATATTCCCCAGTTCTAGGATATGATATACCATAAACAAGTATGATATTAAATATTTTGTGTCAGAAAACAAAATTAAAAGCATGTATTTAACACATGAATAAAGAACAACACTATTGATACGCCATTTGGATAAATAATAGTAAACCTAGGTATGTCTTAGACCCTACATGAGATGGGCGTGTAATCATTGTGAAATTAAAATATTTATGTTATCATCAGTGCACACTCATGTACGTGAAAGATCTGGGGTTTGCATCCAAGCCTGTTTGATTCCAGAGATCTGCTTTTTTCTACCATGGCAAGAAAATGCCATTAAAACTCAGAGCATTTTCAAAAAGAGTATCATTTGGTGGTATCATTAAATAATATAAAGGTCAGGAAAATTAAAACAGGAAAAAAAAAAAAACTAATTGCAAGCATGACTGGTACTCCCAATGGAATACCATTATTGGTATTCTTCTGAGAACTTTACCAAGTAGAAAAAGTATGGAAGGACGCAGGAATCATTTGGGAATATAGCCAGGATGTGCTGAAATTAAACCAAATTTGAGAACCACCAAAAAGCCCCAGAGCAGCAATGGTGCTCAAAGTTATTCTCTAAGCAGCAGCAGCAGCTGGCAACATTTCGGGAAAGAAGCTTTCTCAGACACCGCAAAACTTCCAGGGTGGAACCCAACAACCTGGGTTTCCTCAAGCCCTCTAGGTTATTCTTCAGGCAGTTAAGGTTTGAGAACCACTAGGAGTATAAAGAACAATAGAAACAGAGAGAGGTTCAATGATCTCAATGAAATACTCTGGTGGCAACACGGTAAGAAAGAGAAGGCAAACATCTTACTGCTTCTTTCTCCTCTAAACTCTGTTAATACCGTAGGGTTTGTTTGCCCTGTTCAGAGTCTACTCTCTCCCTTACCTCAATATTTCATTTTGTGCACACCTGAAGGAAGAGGTTTCAGACAAAAAAGGAGAAATACTATAGTTAACAAAGCTACTTGCCTCAGAAGAAAATGATGGTAAGAAAAAAAAATTAGGGGTGCCTGGGTGGCTCAGTGGGTTAAAGCCTCTGTCTTGGGGCTCAGGTCATGATCCCAGGGTCCTGGGATAGAGCCCCGAATCGGGCTCTCTGCTCAGCAGGTAGCCTGCTTCCCTTCCTCCCTCTCTGCCTGCCTCTCTTCCTACTTGTGATCTCTGTCAAATAAAATCTTAAAAAAAAAAAAAAAGAAAGAAAGAAAAAAAGTTATAGTGTGGTCTTTTTTTCGTCTAAGAAAGTTTACAGTGTGGGAGTGCCTGATTGGCTCAGTAGGTTAAGCATTGGCCTTTGGCTAAGTCATGAACTCCAGTTCTGGGATCATGCCCCCTACCACCTCTGTCAGGCTCCCTGTTCATTGAGATGTCTCCTTCTCTCTCCTCCACCTGCTCTTGATCTCTTGTTCTCGCTCTTTCTCCCTCTCAAATAAATAAATAAATAAATAAAATCTTAAAAAAGAAAGAAAGAAAGAAAGTTTACAGTGTGGTTTTCAAAAGATATCAGCGTTTGGGCTGACTTGGGTTTGACTCCTGGCTCAGCCACTGTGCAAACTGGCTGACTACCTTGAGCCTTTTTAGATGGGGAGCCAATCTAACTGGTGGCTATATATAGCACTGGTGTGCTTTTCAGGGAGGACCAGTGAAAGAGGCCTCGCAACTCTTGTTTCACCTTGACATCCATAGATAGGAAGGAAGAGACAGGGCCACACTCATTGACCAGGAAGTTCATCAGGAGCACTTTCATGAATTTTCCTGTTTGGTGTAGGGACACTAAATATGCCTTGTTCTCAAATAGAGATGTACATGTTCTTCTACTCAAAGTACATGTAACATACCAAAGCCTGTAAAAGAAAAAGTGGGTGGAAGAAGGAGCTTCTGGGAGCTCTTGAATCTAACTCATCTCTTGTGTCACTCAAAATGGGAGGAGGCCATATTTCATGTTTTAAAAATTCTAAAGGTTATCCATATGGACCCTCTCCTATCCTCTAATTCCCTCTAACTCCCAACCCTCTCCTATCATTTCCTCCATATACTCTTATCTGTGACTGTTTTTCTCCTCTTCCTCAAGGAAACCCAAGAAAGAAAAAGTTCCAACCCTCCACCCTTCCTTATCCAGCTTAGCCCTACTATCTCTAGCCTTCTCTAAAAAACAAACAAATAAACAAAAAAACCCCAAAACAAACCAAAAAATGGTAATGGAAAGTATACTCTGCTCAGACTCGCTTAGGCTTTGAAGAGGGTATTCCCACATGGGTGGAAATAATTCAGAGACTTTCAGTCAAGGCTCTTCCCATCCATGGCAGTGGTCAGGTTCTTCTTGAAATTTGTGGGAAGAGACCACTCTGGACAGAACAAATATTTCTTTGTTCTGAAGACAATACATATTCTACTTCTAAATGAGGATGAGTGTTCCCGCTATTAATGTGATATTGACCACCACCACTTTTTATACAGAAATAACTCTACTATTATCAAGTTACTCTGGCCCTCCAATAAGGGAGATTTTTGAATAATACAAACGTGCTCCCCGCCCCCACTGGAGACCAGTCAAATGATAATACCTGGGGGCAATGTGGTCTTAGTATTAGAGCTATTTTAGAAGGTTGTCTAGCTGATTCTAACATGTACCAGTGGGAACCTGTATTTAAAGAAGGCTGAGAAGTGTCCTAATTGGCTCAGTCATCTTTGAATATACATTCTTTCTAATCCCTCAAATTCATGAGATAGAACGATGGGGTAGGGCAGTCAACATTTTACATCATTTGAAATTATTGTGGTAGACTAAATAAATGATACATATTAGGGAAACTGGTACTGATAGTTCACTTAGAGTTGGTGCTTAATAAATCATAAATATATCCATCTTTCCCTCTAACTCTTCTTAGGAAAAAGAAAATAAAATGAATTGGCACCAGGTGTAAGGACTTGGGAACTATTTCAGGATTAGGATCAAATTCTTCCTGTATATATATAGGGCCCCAACAGTCAAGTTTTTTTGAAATGCACAATGCTTTAATCTACTTCAAAGGATTAAATGAGTTAACCCACTTGACAGTGCCAGGCATACCAGAGGAGCTCAGGAAATACTGGTGACTCTGCCCTATGGGCCCCATTTTTAGGACTGAGGTTACTGCTAAACTGTCTTAAAGACTCAGTGTTAAGAATTCCATTTTCTATGGATTTAACATCTCCCAGAATACTAACAAACATCAGTTCCCTCTGGTTATTTGTGGTGGCTCTAATTCTTATTTATCTAAGCTGCCAACCAGTGCTTTTAACACTTCCTAATAATCACAGACTCTGTTTGTCCCCATTATGGTCTCTGAAATGGCTACTTCTTTTTTTCAGGCTTCTCTGTATGGGCTCGTAAATCAGTCTTCATTGTGCTGAGACTAGGCTTAAGGGAGGGGTTGCATATTCAAATTTTCCAAGTGACTCCTTCAAGTAACAGTCTGTGTTCCTAGTTAAAGTCTTTTCTTTTAACTAGCTTTTATTTCCCTTCAGCCAAGGACATTCATTTAGTTAGGCATATTCTGCACATTCACCCAACATTCCCATTATATATTCTTATTTCCCTTCTGACAGTTCACTCTGAATCTTTAATGTTTGCAGTGGTACTTGCAATAGCCAGGAGGAAGTCTTAGTAGCTGAATGTTGCTTCGATACTTTTTAGGTTTCCTTTTTCTTACCCATTAGGCTATTCATCATACTCTGTCCAAGTTAGGACCAAATTTTTTTTGCAGGACTTTCAGGACCTAGTGCTGGATTTATTGTCAGCTTTCAACTCAAATCCACCTGTATCCATGTGTCCCATAAATTAGAGGAGTTCTGTGCTTTCCTCTCAACCTGATGAAATCATGGTCGTTCTCCAAGACCTGCATCATTTGTACCCAGAAGAACTTCCTCTGAGTTCCAGTAAATTGTCCCTCCACTGTCCAATCACACTCTTATCTGAGGAGTTATTTTATTCCCAAGCTAACTATACTGGTTTCAGTGCTAATTTATCTTCTTGGCTGAAATAGAAAATCTTAGAGATGATGCTTGTTAGTCTCTATATGTCTCAGACGTTGGTACAGATAAAGAATGTGCTCTGGAAAGCTTGTTAAATCAGATTTCTCCAAATAATCCCATTGTTTTTTCTCAATGGCATCATCACTATGGATTTTAAGCAAAATATCAGTTGAGACCACAGAGTATTCTACCCTCTGTAAACTTACTGGTTCTTTGCCCTAATAGTTCAGGATCCTACTTCCAGATTTGGCTTAGCTCTCCCTTTGTTCTTATCCTGCAGATATTACTGTTCCTTCTCATTTTCTTTCAGAGACTCCTCTTTCCCCTGTCTTCAACAGTTTCATAGTATGTACAGTTTTGAATTGCAATTTATCCACCCTATTTTCTATTAACTCCTCTTGGGTAGTGTGAGTCATCACCATGATTTTAATTATATAAGGTGATGAGTCTGAAATCAACATCTCTAGGCTACACTTCTCTGAACTTCAGAAACGTTCCCAAGGTCTGGAATGAGGAAGATGTTCATATAAACATTTTATGACTAAATAACTGAACGAATGATAGGTTAATTGCATACCTAGTTTTAGACAACTTTAAAAAGTCAAATCAAAGTTCAGACTTGATGCTTTAGAGCCGTACCATACAATAAAAATAGAATGCAAGCCACATATTTAATGTTTAAATTTCTAGTGGCCACATTTAGAAAGCAAAAGAAATAAGTAAAAATCATTTTGTTTTCCTTAAGTCAGTATATCCAATATATTGTCATTTCACCTTGTGATCTATATAAAACGTTATTAGTATGATGTTTATATTCTTTGTTATACTAAATCTGACATCTGGTATGCATTTTACACTTGCCACTCCTCTGGATTCAGATGCTAAACTCCGTTTCTGTTCTAACATTTCTAGTGCTCATTAAGGACACCTGGCTTGTGACTTTGGTATTGGACGGCACAGCCATTGTGAATTGAGATCATTGCAGGGCCTAGAGCAGGACAAAATGTAAGAAAATGAGGTTTTTGAAGTAAAATAAAAATGCGTTTATCCTTACTTAAGTGTTATCACTGATCTTTTCTGTTCGTTTAAGCAGACATTCCGCTATCTTTTGCAAC
Organism: Enhydra lutris kenyoni; assembly: GCF_002288905.1. Lineage (NCBI taxonomy): Eukaryota > Metazoa > Chordata > Mammalia > Carnivora > Mustelidae > Enhydra > Enhydra lutris. Next base: position 1,670,450 of record NW_019154114.1, on the reverse strand, counting down.
ACAGCAAAAATACATTACCAACAGGAAAAAATGACCACGAATTAAACAACCTGAAAATTTAAATGCCATGAAAAACTCTGCCAATTTGAGGCTGATTTCTGTCCTCTCTCCTTTTCTGCCCACTGGATTCTTATATTTTATTACTATCCATTGTCATGTGCAGGATTTAATACATCAAGAATCTTTTTTTTTTTTTTTTAAGATTTTTTATTTATTTGACAGACAGATCACAAGCAGGCAGAGAGAGAGAGAGGAGGAGCAGGCTCCCTGCTGAGCAGAGAGCCTGACGTGAGGCTCGATCCCAGGACCCCGGGACCATGACCTGAGCCGAAGGCAGAGGCTTTAACCACTGAGCCACCCAGGCGCCCCCATCAAGAATCTTTTGTACTATTTCTTTCACTTCTTATTTTGCTCCTTCCCACAGTCATTGTCAATCACATCCTAGATGTGTTTGGGTAGGAAATTGAGAACTAATATAAATTGATCTGACCTGATCGTGGAGAGTCATATTGCAGTCTAACATGACAAAAGACCATGTCCTATAAAGAGAGTATGTTTCTTGCTAGATGTGTTGCCATACAACCTTGACAAAAATAGCACTTTCTTTTGCTAAATAGTATTGGGATTGAGTCAGTTACTCAGAAACATCTGAGAATCTTTCTGAGGTTTGGGCCTCTGAATCACCGGGATACAAAATGCCTCTGGCCTGCAGCTTACTTTGTGGTTTTTGACCTTGGCTTTGTCCTCAGTCCCACAAGTCAGATCAAGAAAACCAGACAACAGTTTGAATGAGGCAAGGTGTGTAATATAAATACAATGAAATCTCTTCCCAGATAACTCCTATCGATCCTCCAGGGCTTGGAGCCATACCACATTGAATTTTTTTTTTTTTTTCCTAGATGAGCTGACTGCACACAGATTTCACTGGATTTATATGACTTTTTCAAGCCACTAGGATACCAATTAACAAAGCACTAACACAGTACAAGACTTAGTGGCCTCAGATAACTAATGCAGCTCTGCAAAGGCCTAAATCCTAGGGAACATTTTATCCTCTAGAAAAAGCCAGCTGGTTAGAGGATCTAGGGCCATTGACCCTCTCTATGAGGATGAAATAGAAGGTGCATTTGGGTTGGCTCCTTTTCTTCTCTCCCCGCTGCTCCCTTGGCATCCCTTTGAATGTCAGCCACCTCTTGCCCATTTCTGATATACTCTGGAAAGAGGAAATGGAATGAAAAATAAGCCCCGATCCTTATAGATCAGTGTGGGTTTTAGAGAAGGTGGCTGGCACTGTTGTAAATGAAAGAGGCATTCTTGTCTTTTAAATTTCAGTTAATGAAAGAAAGAATTCTACAGTTTATTCAAGTTAATCATCATTATTTTAACCTACATTGTGTCTTTAGTTATAGTTACTACTTCACTGAGAGGAATTCTTACTCATAAATAGTATTTTCATGTCTGTATAAAGCTATGAATAATCTGATCACCATGTCTGCGTATAAAGAAAATACATAGGAAAAGAGATGAACAGGATTTGGGATGAGGACACCTATTTGTCATTATTTGAAGAACAATGATTTGGGTAGTATTCTTAGATGCCAGACATAGTAGTAAAATGGAAGTTAAAAGGAACCAGATTTTGTCTTGGTATACAAAAAAGAAAGCTCTATGACAATGCAGTGCCTTTACTCTTACACCACTCTTCTGCCAAATAAATAAATAAATAAACAAACAAACAAATAGCCTTAAAAGAGGGAGATTATTAATAGAGTCATTTAAGAAAAGATTGGACACCTATATTTGGGAAATGTTAAACCTCATAAGGGTGTTGCAGTGGGTGGGGGGAGTCCTTTTCCCCTTTTAATCCTGGAATTATGTGATTCTGTTTGAATTATGCGATTTGTAGTTTGGCAGATCTCTTGCCATCAGAAATCCTGAGACACTTTGGTGGTTGGAGAATATTTTGAAGGAGAAATTCCTTTGGTGACCCAGTAATAACATGTATGCAACAATCCTCATTAGGAAAAGGTATGGGGAGTACAGGATGGTATGACATAAAGCTGAGGACATCAGTTTCATGGCTTCAGTATGTCTGAACCAGTGATATGTTAAAGAAGAGTTATCAGGTGACTCTCAATAATTTCCCTCTACTTTAAGATTCCATAATAGAGAAATAATTATGTGGTCTGAAATGGCATGTTAAGCCACAGAAATAGCACTATTGATGAGACCTGCCTGTACCTTAAACTGAACAAATTAAGGTTGGCAGGGGGAATACTCCTCTTCTAGAATTATCAGCATCTGCTCAATCAGATGACCTAATAAAAGCAACACACAGATGCATTTTATGGCCTCGGGGTGTTTTCTGGGGGAGTGGATTAGATGTAGCTAATGAAGGCCAAACACTCCGCTTAATGCCTAGGCTGGTCCTGGGTGACATGCCTGGCCAAGAAAAGCTCAATAACTAAATGGCAAAGAGAACAGATGAGTCCCGTTATTGGCAAAAAGAAAATGTATATGGGCAGCAGTAAGGTTGGCTGAGTTCGGATAATACAGATTTCACTGTGATAGTTCTTACATACTCCTTGGTGCTAAGATCCAGTGGGGTGATTCTAGGTTGCACTAAAGTAAAATTTTAGCATTGGGTACCATATAGCCCAAATAGTACCCCCTGTACTGCTCAATTAATTTCTAAGGTATCTTTGATAGATTAGTTCAGTTTATATTCAAGTTTGTGTATCAATATTCAATTTTAAATTCTACAACCGTTGATTGAATGTCTATTATTAGCCAGAGATCACTAAAGAATAAGGGATATAATTAAGAACTTTTCTAGTTTCATATCTAGCTTACAGTGATACAAAAAGACAAAAAAAAAAACAAAAACAAAACAACAAAACAAATAAAGCAACCAATTCCTAGCCAAGTAAGCAAATATATTAGTCATAAGAAATCTAAGTATTCTGAAAGAAACTGTTATGAAATGGAGACAAATAAAATGTGATAAATTACCTTGATGGGTGGTCTAGATAGACTGAGGAGACATTTGACTTTAGACTGAATGATGATAAGGTGTCAGGGACTCATTGTGAGGAATCTATTCAAATGATGTAAACATTCATTTGTGAAAGAGTTTATTTTTATTTTTCTCAGTAGGAGGTTTTTTGTTTGTTTGTTTGTTTGTTTTTTAAGATTTTATTTATTTATTTGACAGAGAGAGAGAGATCACAAGTAGGCAGAGAGTCAGGCAGAAAGAGAGAGGGAAGCAGGCTCCCTGCCAAGCAGAGAGCCCAATGCAGGGCTCAATCCCAGGACCCTGAGACCATGACCTGAGGTGAAGGCAGAGGCTTAACCCACTGAGCCACCCAGGTGCCCCTAATGGAGTTTTTATCAGTTCAACAAATACTGCATTTAGCAGTATTTGGGTCAGACACTGCTAGGTAACAGGGACATTGTCCTTTTTTTTTTAGGCATGTAAAAGCACCTAGTAATTTCGTTGGCACATAGTAGGTATTCAATGAAAAAAGTTTTTTACAATTTTCCCCTGATAATGATAATAGAAAAAAGATTCAGGAGGAAGTATATTGCTTCTGTCTGGCTCTCTGCCAACACTAGGCCCTTATCTTTGAGTTCTTTTAATTAAAATATAAAATTAACCAAATTAATTGTCTCTTTGGGCATGCATGAAGTTTTAGGAACTGTGTTCATTGCTGAGGGTCAGATGTAAAAACAAATAAACAAAAAACACAAGGCCTTAAAGAGCTCTCCATAAAGATTGGATTTCTCCCTTGCTGCCCACATACTTCCAGTATCTAGGACTCAAAGGATATGCCCATATCATGAGATAATATCTGTCAGTATTTTTGTGCACTATTATCACATGGTCATATAATTATCAAAAAAAATTTTTTTAAAGATTTTATTTATTTATTTGACAGAGAGATCACAGGTAGGGAGAGAGGCAGGCAGAGAGAGAGGAGGAAGCAGGCTCCCCGCCAAGCAGACAGCCCGATTGGGGGCTCGATCCCAGGACCCTGGGATCATGACCTGAGCCGAAGGCAGAGGTTCAACCCACTGAGCCACCCAGGCACCCCAATTATGCAAAATTTTTAAAATGAAAATATTTTAACCATGAATGATTGAAACTGTTTTTTTGGATTTTTTTTTTTTGGTTGTTTTTTGTTTTTTGTTTTTTATTTTGTATTGTTTTGCTATTCTGACTTGTCCGGCATCACACTTGATCTCAAATCAGGTAGTATTAGAATAGCTGTTGGCACTGTCGTCATCCAGCTAAAGGGAAATTAAATAGAGAATATGTTTAGTTTATATTTAAATAGAAAGTAGTTATATGATTTACCATCATGTCTGAATATAATTTGATTAGTTCTGGCCTTTCATTATAGAAAGAGCTTCCAGGAATACTTCTAAAACAAACTTTGCTGATTTGTCTGACATCACAGCTCAGAGGTGCAGGTATAGATGTCATATCTTAATACAAATGTCTTATGAATCACAGCGCTCAAAATATGTGGGTGTTGGGGGAGAAAGATGATTTAAATTTGTGGATCTGGAAACTAGTCTATAGAATATTAAATTATTCAAAACATTATAATGCAAAATACATATGCAAAATTCAGTTTTCATTAATACATGGCTAAACAGTTCTTGTCAATACATTCCTTCTCAGGAATATGCCAATTAACCATCATATAAAGTAAATATATAGAAAGGAAGGAAGGAAGAAAGAAAGAGAAAATTTGATATAAATCACATTGGATATAATCTATTAATACCGAACTTGTAGAACACAAACCTATGGCAGTATTCTATGCAACAAAAGGTTTATGTTCAAAGTTTCATGTTTTATCCATCCTAAATATCAATAAACATTTAAAAACAGATAAAAACACTAGAGGAGAGAATTGGTGATTTCTATTCTACATAAAAGAATATTGAAAATGTTTTGTTTGAACAGACGTATTTCCAAAAGAGATATGCAAAAGGGCAATAAGCACGTGAAAAGATGGTCAATATTATTGGTCTTTAGAGATATATAAACCAAACCCATGATTTTGGTTTGGTTTGGTCAATTTGGTACAATTAATGAACCAATATTGATACATAATTTTAACTAAAGTCCATAGTTTACACTGGGTTCACTTTGTGTTGTATAGCCCTATCGGTTTTGGCAAATGCATAATATTATACCCAAGTATTTGGAAATAAAACCAAGATTTTACTTGGACCACTGGAAAATAAGTCAAAGCAAATAAAAATAAATGTAGGTGCTTTCAAAAATGTAAGAGATGCAACTTAAACAATGTTTACTGGGAGATCTATATTTTAAAATTTTCAAGATTATATTAGAGTAAGAGGACAATAATAAGTATAAAGGACCTAAGTTCTACCCACCATACATGTCACAGCATTTCTAGATATTTACCCCCCAACATGGAAATATATGCCCACACAAACATGTGCACATGAATGTCCATAATAGCAGTAGTCACAATAGCCTCAAACTGAAAACAACTGAAATTTTCATAAACTGGTTCATAGACAAATAAATTAGGGTAGATAGATAGATAGACCCTTAGCAATAAAAACAAACCAGAAGGGACATCTGGGTGGCTTAGTTGGTTAAGCATCTGCCTTTGGCTCAGGTCATGATCCCAGGGTCCTGAGATCCAGCCCTGCATTAGACTCCCTGTTCAGTGGAGAATTGGCTTCTCCCTCTCCATCTGTTGCTCTCGCTCTCTCTCAAATAAATAAATAAAATCTTAAAAAAAAAAAGAAAATAAAGAATGATACATGTAACAGTATGAATGAATCTCCATAAATAGTACACTGAGCAAAAGAAGTTACAAAAGACTACCTCTGTAGATTTCCATTCATATGACAGTCTGAACACACATACATCAAGGGACAGAAAACTGATCATGGATTGCCTGAGGCCAAGGATTATAGGGGAATTATTTGCAAAGAACATGAGAAAATTTTTGAGTTGATGGAAATGTTCAAAATATTGATTGTAGTGATGGTTATATTATGTATCTATTTGCCAAAACACACTGGGCTACGTACTTAGAATGTAGGAGTTTTATTATATGAAAATTATACTTCAGTAACTTGTTCAAAAGCTATCCATTGAAAAGAGTAGGATTTTTGTAATCTAAATACATGAGTTCACTTTTTTGTTTTTAAAGATTTTATTTATTTACTAGAGAGAGAGAGAGGCAGCATGAGATGGAACACAAGCAGAGGGAGTGGGAGAGGGAAAAGGAGGCTCCCCGAGAAGCAGGGAGCCCGATGCAGTACTCAGTCCCAGGACCCTGAGATCATGACCTGAGCCGATGGCAGATCCTAAATGACTGAGCCACCCAGGTGCCCCACATGGGTTCACTTTAATGCACATACGAGCTATGTGTTATAAAGAGTGTAGAATTCAGTCTGTGAAATAAGTCCTCTATTTATAAACTGTAAGTAATAATATTTTTATCCCCATTTTGAAGAACACTTGAAATCATGCATATGAAAGTGCTCTGTGTAAAAGGTTCCATCAGTATTGTCACAGCACTTTTTTTTTCCCCTCTTCATTTGTAGCCTGGCCTTTTGTAAGTTTCATATGTGTAAAGGCTTTGAAGTAATGATCCTGCTGCATATGCAGACTAGCATTTTCTGGCAGAGCAAATCCATACCCTAGCATTTCTACACCCTAGCATTTGCTTTACGGAGACCCCAAGTCTTGCCTGTTCTGAAAGCATTAGTGTGAAGGCTTGCACGTACAAACGATTGTACTCATTTTCATTTCTCAGCAGTTCACATGCAGAACTGTATAAACAGTCTTGAATTGCACAGTCTCTATTAGCAATGACAGGAACCACTTCAAGTTACCTTGGGCAGTTTTTCCAAAAGGTCAGCTTTACACACATTCATCCCTGTACTTTCTGTTTTCTCCCTTCTTCCTGGCACTAGCCCAATTACTTCTGTTTTGTAAGTCAGTATCTTCATCAGTACCACACAGCAGAAAGCACAGTAAGGTGACAAATTTTAGCTGGTGGCAGATCTGATTAATGAGGCAAGGCTGAAATTAACTTTTCCTCATGTTACATGCATTTCCGAGTCATGTAAAATTCCCATTGTTATGCTACCCATTAACATCTTCACTACCAATAACCTCATTGAAGCATAATGTACTTTGTACTGAAACAGGCATCCATCCATGTCCTATTATTCTGTAAATAAAATGTGACATGATATGATATTAACACAGATAAATTTGTCTATTTAGAGAGCGTTTTAGTCAATACAGTATTTCCCAATTGAACGTCTCATATACATATACATAGATAGACATATTATGTTAAAAATAGTAATAGGTACATCTTGATGACAAAAATAGAATACAGAGTAAGGCAGAAATCTTTGACAGGTAATTACTGTGAATGGCAGCAATGCCATATACATTGAAAAATAATCAACCATGTAACCAAAGGCAGAATGCCTTTCCCATTTAAAATTAATTTTCCAAAGGGACTCTGTTCAGCATGCTGAAATTGTTTTCAGAGCTCAATAATAAAAATGGCAAGTGCTCCAATTCCTCTCCTTTGTCTGTCTATATTTAAGAAAATCTATTTGGCCCTGACCCACAGAGCTTAACAGCAAATGTTGGATATTATCTTGTAATTAGAAATAAATTTAGAAACCTGTTAATAGAAGATGTGTTTATTATACAGTTAGTTGACCAGAAAATAATTAGATTTTTAAAAGGTTAAAAATACAATTATTAATTTTCTTGTTGCCATATGAAACCAGTTTTTTTTTAAAGATATCATTCTAAATTAAAATTGTCAGTGTATATTCAATTTACAATCTGGAAGCAATTAGATAAATTTAATGGGAAAGAATCTCTAGATTATTTGATTTCCAGTAATACAGGAACAAAAAAGTATTTATTTTGTGAATTTCTGTAAAAATTAAATGAGCTTTTACACATAGATCACCTAAGACAGTACCTGGTCTATTGTTTGTGCTCAGTAAGTTTTAGTTATTAATTATTATTGCTCTCATTAATATTCAGTTCTGCCTTATGAGCCCATGCTGTCATGCTTCCTATTCTGGTTTAAAGTGTACAGTTAGGCAATCTGTTTTTAGTTTTGCCACTGAGTAAGTTTTGGCTTTGAGCAAGTTAGCACATCTCTCTGGATAGATTTTACTTTCCTTTTTAATGGAGAATCTCCATGTAGATAAAGATTTTCTTTTCTGTTCTTACAAATTATAACAAAGTCAATGTCTCATGTACATCAAAATGTTCCCAGAACCAAAAACATATTTGTACTGCCATAGTGCAAAAATTGATTGGTTTTTACTTATGGTTCAGACAAAAAAGAACAATGTCTTATACTTGGATTTTGAGGTGCGTTCCCACATTCTCTAAATCACATCTTGGTGCAATACTAGTCAGTGAATGCATCCTCCATGACTTGTTCTCTAGGTGGGAAATAAAGCCTGATCAGTGCATGGTGAGTACCAACCACCTATCAGGCAAGTGCTAATTATTCTATTTTGCACATGTGTAAACTGAGGCTAATAGAGAATATATGAGTTGCTCAAGGACCAACAATCTATGAGTATCAAGTATCAAGATATTTTCTTTTTTATAAATATATTTTAACTCTTATTTAAAAAAAGTATAAAAAAGTTAAAATCTTTACATCTCTTTGTCTCTTCAAATCATATTCTTCCAGTCTCCTAGTTGTTAGATAAATAGATACAGATAAAGATATAGTTACACTATCTATTTATCTATATTATTATTGTCTTTAAATAAGCATAAAAAGTGAAAAAAAGGGGCGCCTGAGTGGCTCAGTCCTTGAGTGTCTGCCTTTGGCTCCAGTCATGATCTAGGATCCTAGGTCTCAGGTCATGATCTCGGGGTCCTAGGACAGAGCTCGCTTTGGGCTCCCTGCTCAGCAGAGAGTCTGCTTCTCCCTCTCCCTCTGCCTGCCGCTCCCCTTGCTTGGGTGCTCTTTATCTCTCTCTGTCAAATGAATAAATAAAATCTTAAAAAAGAGGAAAAAGTGAAAGAAAACAGGCAAAACAAACAAATGAAACAAAAGAAAGAAAAACCTGAAGAAAAGGGAACAGAGAAGGGAAGCAAAACAAAATAGTTTTGTCTTAATTTGCCTTATTTCAGGGTGAGTGCAAAATAGAAGCTAGGGAAAGCAAATCAAGGTGAAAATTTTGAAGCAAACTCCAAAGTCTACAAATAGAGCCCTATCTGCACTCTCTACCATTGTCTCCAACCTCTGGACCCTTCCCTTGCCCAGGCCACATTGACTCACACAATGCCTGATCTGGTGAGTAGCTCAGCCCACTCCAGGAAGATCACTCCCTTCTCTGAGTTCAATAATACTTCAGAAGAGGAATCTCACATGTTAGGAGGGAAACCTGAAGCCCTGTCATCACCACTGGCTCACAGTGTCTGTATAACCAAGTAATTATACCAAGTCCTCTGTAATTTTATGGGCTGCAAACCTGTTAGGAAATTTAAGACATCCAACCCCATGATTGGCATAATCTCTTTTAACTCTGACATTCAAGATTACCAAGTGATCTTATTGGCCTAATATTTATAAGCCATCCTTCCAAGTCTAATTCTCCATGGAGACTATAGGCTTGAGTATAGTCGATGTGCCTTGGTCCTGTTTGTGTACACTATAGCACTTGTAACGTCTGTAAGCTCAGTAGGGGCAGGCACATCCTCAGGCCTAGGATAGAGCCAGGAACAAAGCAAGCCTTCAGAGAAAGCTCATGGATGACAAGGCAATAATCCCAGTAAAGATTTCTTCATTACAGTGAACTAATTCTTAGTAATATAAAGTGCCAGGAATTATCAAGTGTTAACATTAAATTTATCAAAATTTAATTTACAATTAAATTGATCTTCATTACAAAAATCCAAGATTTTAGTAAAACCAAGATTAATAAAACCATTTCTATGACTCTTATAGGTAAAGCTATGGACTTGACATAAAGGCAAAGGCATACGAAGACCTTGAGTGCAGTCTTTACCTTATTTTCAGCGAATAGTGTAGCTGGATCTGTACAGTATATGAGAGTGGCATCTTGGGATGTTATGAGAGTTGTGGTGTCATACAACCTGAGTTTGGTTCCCTTAATTTTGTCTTTTCAGTCCAGTTTATGTACTTTCTCTTTCTTATTTTCAGCATAAAGAGGGATACTATATTTTGCCTGCTTTCCATAGGGATTACAGATATTTTTATTGAAGCCCTTGCACAGCAAAAATAGCTATTAGGTATTTAATAGTCAATAGCTACTATATTATTATTGCTGTTATTATTATAGATGAACTTTATCTGATAGTATATAGAGTATTATTAAATATTTCATTTGGTATTTAGATTAAAGTTATATTTGGAAATATGCAATCTACAGTTTCTTTGTTGAGAATGACAGGGTAAAAGTTGGTGAACTGTGAGAAGAAATTATAAGGCATAAATAAAATCCTGCTATAGTTACTGACTGACCCCTCCCCGCCTCATGAGAACAGGAATCAAACTTAAGAAGTGAATGTGTGAGAGAGAGAATATATAGATTTCATTTTCTAAATAGTTGGATTTAAAGACTATAGCACTAAGCTTAGTTAAACATGTTGTCTCAAGGTATGGAGCCTTTTGTCTATCTCTTTCTCTTCCCTAAGTCCCAGTTTTTGTGTTCTCTTAAAAATAAATAATTGTCTAATTATTACCACCACCACCAGTTTTTACCACCACTGCTTTCTTTTCAGGTTAGTGTTTAGCCAAGTGTGGTAGTCAGTGAACTAAAATGTGTAAACCTTCCATGTGATTTGAATTATCTTAGTGATATATGAAGACATGGACCATGTGGGAACCACATGTTTACAAACACTGAGAAGGGAAAAGACAGAATGGCGGGAGGTACTAATATATTCTTAGTACTTTCTTCTGATTTTTCATGTCTTGTTCTATGTCCTCAAAACTATGCAGAGTATTTATTACTTCTACACATTATAAATATGAAACTTAAGAGACAAAGAGGTAGGGAAGGCAGAGCTATGATTCAAATACAGGTCTCTGAGACTCTTATTTTGCCCATTGTCTCCATTCCACCAGTATTGTCAAGTGAGAACATGGATAATAGTGTGAATAAAACAGTAAAAATAACATGTTCTGTGAGAGTTTGGGAAAGGCTTTCTGAAAAAGAGCATTGTAACCTTGAATTTCACCTTGCTTAATATGACTACCTCATCTCCAAAATGGGGGCAAACATTCTAGTCTCTGATGATTTTTGTGAAATGAAAACAAGCAGATGGAAATGTGTGTGTTTTTAAAACTCAAAAGCACCCTAAAAACATGAGAAAGTTTTCAGAAATGAAATTGGTGAGTTGGAATAGTTGGTCGAGACTCCTACAATACTTATCACTTAGACCAAGGCTTTCCAAAATTTGTTGCCTGGAACTCTATGATTGATTCCTGGAACCACAGGTGCTTTCAGGGTAATGTCCTAAGGATAAACCTTTTTTTTTTTTTTTTTTTAATGATTTTTATTTTTTCCTCCTTCTGACATATTTAATGAATATTGGCATATTAAAGGCTCAGATTTTTACAATAAAACAGAGAACATTCAATATTTTTGAATAACTAATAATTTCATTCCATTAAATAAATTCCAATAAATAAAAATTTTATTTAATATGATAAAAATATTGAATGAAAGTCTTAGATTCAGATCTCAGCTCTACTACTTACAAGCTATATTCCTTTAGGCAGCATATTAAATCCCTTTGAGTTGATGTTTTCTCGTCAGGTAATTGGGTAATCCTATTGCAGAATAGTGTCAGTGGAGGAACATATTTCATATTCAGTGTTTGGTACAATGTGTGTTCAATGAATATTAGATACTCTTCTCTTCTGTCTACAGAATCCATGTTTGTTGCTCCAGACACATACTTGCCTGGGTAAAAAAACAAAACAAAACACTGTCTATTAGATCCATTTGCCTTGTGTGAACAGTTTGTATCAAGTCCTAATTTTAGGAAGGCAAGAATTGCTCAGCTCTTTCTGTCACATTGGCAGACACCCATCCAATGCTTGGAAGCAACCAAGTCAAAATACTGCAAATCAATACTTCCATGTCATTTTTTGGAAGTTCTTTCTAATTAAGAAACAAAAAATCTAAAGAGGCATAAAATTGTTTCTGTTTCACCTCTCGCAGAAGGGCAAGGGAAAGATCTGAAAGGGTGTTCCCTCTCCCCATAGACCCACCCCAGTTCTCTGTCTTCCTCCAGTTACATCCTTCCCCACCATCCATTTCTCTGGGATCTGTATTTAGAACACACTCATATTTGCTCAATAGCTTGGATTATCCTTTTTTTTTACTTACGCTGGGATTTATCAACATGAAAAGGAGTGAGGGATGATCTTTCACTTCTAGTAAACACTTCATTATTTGCCTTTGGTATTTGAAGACAACAAAACAAAACAAAGCATATCCTTACAGAGTGTCTCGTCAGTAATTACTGCTGGTGTTGTCAGTTGCAGACTGCCTTCCTGCCAGCATCTGAAATATCTAACAAAAAAAGATAAATAAAAGGAGTTAGCTATTTTTATTCTTTCCATACTGGAAAGATAGTCTGAAATCAACTCAGCTGTCCTTGCTCTTTGGAAACTCCTAGTCCAAATGTGTCCCTAATTTTTGGTGCTAGTCCTTCTGAAATCAGGTTTGGACAGAGGGGCCAAGGTGCCAGCAAGAGAACTGAGATAGTTATTTTGTCAAGACAGCACCTGCCCTTTGAATTGCTGCTTTTCTTTAATGAGAATATCCTGCATACATTACAGTTGTCCTCATTGCCTTTGCCTGGCTCTTTCCAGAAAGTGTTTGTTTTATACTTACCTTCTTTGCCTCTCCATTTGCCAGGGCACAATTTAATGAACACATTTAATTACACAAGTTGTTTTTTAACCCCTTCAGATAAATTATATTAGATAAAAGATAGTTTCTCAGAACTTGTTTTTGTTTTTGTATTTATCACAATCCATTTTCTTGTGCAAAGAGAGGAAGTGGAAGGAATTTATCCTTCAGTACTGACAGGTCAAGCTGAATATCTCTATTGCTATTTGCTCATTTCATGACCTTGAAGAAATAGTACATGTTTTTGAACCATAGTTTTTCTTACTGGTAAGTGGAGGGAAATTATATCTGTCTTTATCTTAAGAATAAAAATGAATATTTTAGGGACTTCACATCCAGACAAGCTGGTCTAGTCCCATATCGCCCTGTTCTTTGCTAAGCACAGCATAAACCCAGGAAAAAGCATGGAAGACAACAAAAGAAGAACTCTGAAAAGTGGTGAGAAGAAGGTGAGCTGGATTGGGACCTTAGAACTAGAAGAACAAGCTGGCATGAGGACATTTTAAATGTAGCCCCCACCCAACAGGAGAAGGCTTCCGAGCCCTGACATTTCTTGATGGCAGCCTAGCCATTGAAGTTGGCTCAGGTGCGCTCCTTCTGCCCCGGAATATAATGGAGTATCTGTGACAATGTCAGGTGAGCTCAATGGCAACATGGCCAGTGAGGGAGATCTATCAGGAGCTCTTCAGTGGAACAAGTGTCCGGGAAAGCCACTCTTTTACTCTGCTGGGCATGAGAATCTCTTTTATCACTGAGGGAGAAGGTTAATCTGCAGAAGGGAATGAGTCAGATTAAGCAATTCCATTTGGGAGTCTCTGTTCACACAGTCCTGAGATGGCCTTTTCTTCCATTACTGCAACCCCTTGACCCATCCAGAGACACTGGGGCAGGGCACAACCAATGGAGAAATCCCACCACAACAAGCGGTGAGAAATAGAAAACTTCACCCCCATCCAGAGGTACTGCACTGTTTGGGCAGAGCCAGCAAGAAGATGCCAGTAGCAGCACGCTGTGTGTCCTGGAGATCCTCTTTGGACTGTATTACTGTAAGAGTTACTTATCACTTTCTCATATTGCATTATGCAAATCAGCAGTATATATAGTAAGTCACATGGAATACTTACTAGACTTTTTAGTGTTTGGCTCTAGAACGTGAGCCATTATAAGAAGCTTACATTTTACTGAACAATGCAAAAAATATATTTTTCAGGAATTTGAGGAGCAGATCATGTTACATATTTTCTCTACCCAAATATCAAATAAACTACTCTGCAGAATGTTTAACATGCTCAAGCATCTATTACTGTTATTATTATTATTTCTTAGTTTTAATACTTTCATTTATGTTGGAGTTTTTATTAGTAGCGGCAGTAAATAATGTATTATCCTCTGAAAATGTTGTTAGAATAACTGTGCCTTATCAATAATGTACTGAGAGAAATCCATTGTTTTGATTTAAATTCTAAAACTCATTTATTATTGACCAGTTTTGGAAAAAATCGGTTTATCTTTTACTAGAATTGTCAGATGCTTCATGTAATATCAGTCCTGTGTCTCTGGATAGTCAAATAGCATAATTGATGCTGGATCAGCAGTGATTGTAAACACACCCACACGCCCCCACACCCTCCCCCACCACACACACACCATTCAAGATCTTGAATTGTAAGCACACACTACTTCAGTAACCAAGTAGTTTTAATACATTGTTTCCATACCTCCCCTTTGCTGGACACTCTAAAATACAAAATTTGCCCTTACATGTTTAAGTCTGTGCTGGTGAAGCATAAACCTCCTATATATTGTAGTTGTATCTTTTCCAGTGAAATTACAGAAAGGCTATTTGTGAGGGAGGTATTGGTTTACTGTATTGACTTACTAAAAGCTCATTGAAAGGAAGTATGCATTGTCATTTTAAGAGAATGACTTGGAATAAGATTTTAGAATTTGTGTTCCTAGTAGACTAAGAATAGTTGTCATTTGTAGTTTAGTTTAATCCAAAAAGGTAGGGTAGGAAGAAAACTTATTAATATTTTGATTACTTATGATATGCATGGTAATATTCCATAAATTGACTCATCGCAATGACATCTGGATGTGTATATAATATAGTATCCAAACTTTTCTTCTCTGGAATTAGACTATTATGACTAGAACTAGGATCTTTAATTCATTATCTGTGTCTCCTTATAAAATTAGTTTTATACTCTATGCCTCAGTTTCCTTATCTATACAATAGATATGCAATAGACAATGAAAGTACTTATTAAAGGACTTCAGCAAGTATTAAATATGATTATATATACACATAAAGCTAATAACATGCACATTGATACATGATAAGCACTCAGTGTATGTTAGCCATTATTCTCTTTCCTGCAGAAAAGTATTCTAAAATCATAGAATATTTTGAGGCTCAGACAGCCTAAGTCATATGCTCAAGATCAAACAGAAAAACACCAGGTCTAAGTCTCAACCACAGATGTATTGGGCTCCAAAGCTTTATCTTTTTCTGCTGTGACCCTTAATTTTCCAGGAGTTGATCAGGTGGAGAAGAACTCTCACTTTACATTCCATGCATACCAACTCTTTGGAGTGATGCTGATTCTTTCTCACAGTTAAATATAAACTCTATAAGTCACCAGCTGTAATTGACATAAGGATTATGCCTTTTATTCTAAGATACTTCACTCTTCCTTGTATACTTTTATTGTTGCAAATTCTAGATTGAAGAGGTGATAGCAGGATAGTACGAAAATTTGGAGGGATTACTTTAGATGAATTAGTTTGTAATTAATTATTTTTGCAACCATTGGCCAATGCAGTTATTGATAGAAAATGTTTTCTACATTCCAGGTAAAAAAGATAAGAAATGAGTTCAGTACTCTTCATGATTATTTTAGCCTGACAATATCACTAGAATCAAGCTGGGCTTAGAGGGGATTCCAAAGTTTCTTAAAGTTAACCTGTATAAAAACCATTTGGATGCTTGATGATTTGTATATTGATTCCAGAAGGTTTATACTTCTTGTCTGGATAGGGCTTGAGAATCTTCATGCTTATGAACCCTTCAGCTTATATGTGTGAAGGGGTTATGGTGATAAAACTGTATCTTACCCTGGATGATGTTGTGTGTAACAGTGATATTCAGATGCTCAACACCAATGTTCTTGCCATTGAAGGTGGGCTTCTCAGTTTCCTCAATTCTTTGGTATTTATTAACACCTCTCGTTAGTTTTTTTTTTTTTTAAGATTTTATTTATTTTATTTGACAGATAGAGATCACAAGTAGGCAGAGAGGCAGGCAGAGAGAGGGAGGAGGAAGCAGGCTCCTTGCCGAGCAGAGAGCCCAATGTGGGGCTCGATCTCAGGACCCTGGGATCATGACCTGAGCCGAAGGCAGAGGCTTTAACCCACTGAGCCACCCAGGCGCCCCTCTCGTTAGTTTTTGAACCAAGATTTGTTTGTTTTTCCCCTAATTATATACATTCTTCCTTTATGTTTTATCATTATCATAAAGGTTTCATTGAGGAAGAATATCCATTTTCTTTCTACTTAGTTATAAAATTTGTATTTAAAACAGTTGATTTAGAGCACTCAGAACTCAATAATTATTTCTTGTTCATAACATATCTACTGGCAGACATTTAGGATATGTCCATAACTCTTTATAGTTCTTCATCTGACACATGTTTACATTATACATTCCCAAAAGTCTAATCTTTTTTCTCTGGATGTCAGATTGCCTACATGGACCTTAGAATGTGGTTCTAGAGCTTGACATATTGCAACTCTGACCTCAACAAGGATAACATAACAGGACTACTTACCCTACCTTGTACTCATAAAGTTCACAAAGCATTTCACAGTGTTCCTGTTCCAGTGACCTGAAAGGTTAGCAGCACTCATATTTTCAGAAGATTTTTTTTTTAATTTTTTTTTTAAATTTTATTTTTTATAAACATATATTTTTATCCCCAGGGGTACAGGTCTGTGAATCGCCAGGTTTACACACTTCACAGCACTCACCATAGCACATACCCTCCCCAATGTCCATAATCCCACCCTCCCTCTCCCAAACCCCTCCCCCCATCAACCCTCAGTTTGTTTTGTGAGATTAAGAGTCACTT